>NC_133324.1:712826904-713126904 GCF_042186555.1 Aquarana catesbeiana | reverse complement strand
TGGGGGGTGATCAGGGGGTTAAAACTTTATTAGGGGGGGTTAGGGGGTACCCTAGACCTAAAGGGGGCTAGCACTAACTGCCCTACCACACTAACTGTCACAAACTGACACCAATGCAGTAATCAGAAAAAAAAAACTGCTTGGTGTCAGTGTGACGGGGGGGTGATTGGGGGGTGATCAGGAGGTGATCGGGGGTAATCATGGGGTGATCGGGGGGTGATGGGGGTGAAAAGTATACCTGGTGTGTTCTACTGTGTGTGTGTTGTGCACTTACTTGAATGTCTTCTCTCCTTGGCGCCGGAACGAAAAATACCGAGCCAAGGAGTGATGACATCACTTCCTCTGCTGCTGTTTACTATACAGCAGCAGAGGAAGGATTTCATTGGCTGGGAGCGATCGCGAGGGGGGACCACGAATGGATGGCCTCCCCCTCACCTCTAATCGCTCCGACCGCCTCGGGCACCGGGGGGGTCTGATTGGACCCCCCGCCCGCGGAAGGCAGATCACGTACAGGTACGTGATTTTGCCTGCCCGTGCCATTCTGCCGCAGTATATCTGCGTGAGGCGGTCGGCAACTGGTTAAAGGAGAAGTACAGCCAAAGCTTGTTTGGCTGTTTTCTCCTGTGGATCACAGGAGTGTAGTTTGTTCTGCACTCCTGTGACCCATTTTTAGCTGACAGCAGGCTAAAGCCAGCTGTAGGCTGATGTCCAATAGCCAGTCCTGGCTAGGGAAAGATCATGACCATATGGTTGGGATTCACCCAGGAGCCTTGACTGGCACCTGGCTCAGCCTCTCAGCAATCCACTGAGGACCTGAGCCAGCTGCTCCCATCCCCTCCACATCCCAGCACTCCAGTGAGCGTGGGAGGGGCAGAACAGACAGCAGTGACTAACAGTCACCAGTTCGCTGCCCAGAGCGTTGGGGGGGAGAACTGAGCAATCAGCAGCGTTTAATTGCTCAGTTCTCATCCTTAGAGATGGTGGGTGACAGATGCAGCATCAGATTGATGCTGCATCTACCTAGTTGAACATGATTTAAAAAAAAAACAAATCCATATTTCTCTTTTAATGTCTCCTGTCAGGAACCCTAGCATGCTTGCATTGGCTGCTTTGAACAGTTCTTTTTTCGCAGTTTCTCATTCCTCCTCTTTCCAACTGGCTACAGAAGGTAAAGGACCCTCTCTTTCTAACACCCATTGTGTAAAAGATTGCAGATCCACTTCTGGTTGTTGACTGTATACAGTATATCTTCCTGCTAAAGAACAGAGGTAATCCAGCAGCTGGGGTTAGTTCTTACTCCTTAAAGCGGGGGTCCACCTACATCAATCTAAAAAAAAAATATTAAAAGCCAGCAGCTACAAATACTGCAGCTGCTGACTTTTAATACATGGCCACTTACCTGTCCCAGGGTCCAGCGATGTCGGCAGGCGACGCAGAGAATCCGCTCAGTTCTCGGCAGCTGCCGCCGCTATCCTAGGTGAGGGAATCAGGAAGTGAAGCGTTGCGGCTTCACTTCCCGGTTCCCTACTGCGCATCCGCGAGTCGCGCTGCGCATCGTAACTGGTCCCCGCTATCTCCTGGAAGCTGTGTGTTTCCCAGGAGACATCGCGGAGGGACAGGAAGAGGCATAGACTCCCATGGGAGTCTATGCCGGAAGTGGGTGCAAATACCTGTCTTAGACAGGTATCTGCACCCCCCTCCCCCCTGAAAGGTGCCAAATGTGACACCGGAGGGGTGGAGGGTTCCAAAAAGCAGAAGTTCCATTTTTGTGTGGAACTCCGCTTTAAAGTGGATGTTAACCACATTCATGAAATTTTAACTGGGCACATCTATCTGTAGTGTTTACTTATCTCTCTCTAAAGCCCTAAGTCCCGTGTCTTCCTGCTGCTAGGTTCTTCTGTTATCAGCATGATAACTTCTGACAAACTCTCCGACAACTGAGATAAAACCAGACAGAAATTTGTCAGTAGTAGTATAGCAGAGAGCTGGTCTATTCACAGCACAGCTCTGCACATTTCTGCCTTCCTCTGCATATGGGGGGGGGGGGGGTCTTTTCTCCAATCAGCTAACACACAGTGTATGCCAAGAATACAAACCCAGTGGTGGAACAGGAAGAGAAAATTATAACACAATGTGCACTTTCTAAACAGTCTAGAAAGTTGAAGACTGCACATATACAAGTAAAACTTAGGTAAGGAGATTTGTTTCATGTCTGTGTATCATCTGAGGCTGTTCACTTCACTGGGTATATGTGAGGGTTTACATCCACTTTAAGGGATTTTTAGTCCTAGTATTCAGATATTTTGGGAATAACTTCTGAGACCAGCCTGTTGATGTGCCTAATTAAATTGGAACTTAACTCTATCAGTCAGCATGAACTATTTTGAATACTCAAGCTGCTAGTCTTATTAAATAATAGGAATGTTTATTATACTTACAAACTTTAAAAATGTTAAAAATCTCTTCAGTTGCTTCCTGGTTTCTGGCCTAAGCCAAAATGATGTCATACATCTCATGAGTCTTCATGGGCATTTTTTTATTCTTTCATCTAGAGGATGGAAAGAGTGGCTTTCTCAGCTAAGCACATCCTCATGCCTGCAGGCCTGAACTAAGGGCAGATGGATTCCAGGAAGAAAGTGCTACATGAATCATATTTCCCTAACTCAAGATGGCTGCAACTAGACATGCTAGGGAGTGTTTTTGAAAGGGATTTCTCACCAAAATAAAGCACAGGGACTTGGATGGATATGCAAGGTGGCTTTGAATGTTAAAAATAAATTAAATAGCACTTTCTGTTTGTGGTAATCGCATACAGTTTAGTTTTGCTTTAATTTGGCTCATTTGTAAGTGCAATAGCTTTGTATTAATCTTCTTATAAAAATAACATTTTTCAACATTCAATGTGTTTTCTGTGTTTAAATGTATATTTTATTTCACTTTTAAGTGCACATGGGATAAGTGCCCTGCTTCTCTGAGTCAATCAACAGACAGCAATAGACAATTGGAAGACAATTCTCATTTTACCCGAACTTTGCTCTTGTCATGTTTCCCCATGTTAAGTAACCATTCATGAGCATCTGGCATGCAGTCAAATTGTCACTTGATGATGCCAAACCATTCTTAGCATGTGACAGCTTCTTACCACATATGGCTGTGTGTAGTCAATGAATTGTAGGTTGTTTTTAACACTTTATTTGTGGCATAGTATACTTAGAATAAATAACTGATCCAATAAAATGCTTCTTTTAGAAAAAAAAAAAAAATCTTTTCACAGTTTTTTTTCTTTGTGGGAAACACTGAAGACAGACTTAAGTACTTTAAAGCAGTGGTCATCAACCCTGTCCTCAGGGCCCACTAACAGGCCAGGTTTGCAAGATAACTGGTATCATTTTTGGCTCAGTGATTGCAGTATTCTAGTCTGCATCTCCCCAAGGTAATACATAAAACCTGGCCAGTTAGTGGGCCCTGAGGACAGGGTTGATCACCACTGTTTTAAATGATAATCCATTTTTAGCCATTTCAACATATCCAATGACACTAAGCAAATTTCCATACATAGCCTATCATAGCTAACATTATTTGCATTTTCTTTCCCTGTACTTTCAGAGCTGTCATTGTAAGCCTCCGAGTAGATTGTCCTTGCCTGTATTTGAACTGTAACTGTAGACAAAGAGTAAGAACAAGGTAGTTATCTTTATCACATACCTGTTTAAATTGGCAGTGCATATTTGCCAAATAAACATGTTAATGCTGCATAAGTGAGCAAAATGGAAGTCATTAGACCACAGGTTCAGTATTATGCATGCATGCAAGCAGTTCCCCATCTTGGTTTCCATCATAGATCTTTTTTTTTTTTCCATTTCTTTATTGCTTTTCCAAATATCATATTTGACAAAATCCGAGAAACATTCTTGCCAACACTTCATCTAATACACTATGATACACATATGTACAGAAATACCTCCCCCCATCCCACCCTTCCCTCCCATTCCCCCCTCTCAAACCTATTCTACATAAACCTCCCTCTTCCCCCCTACTCCTATATGTCCAACTCATTCTCCCATTTGGCTCCCATTAGTTCAGCAAATCTAGTTGTCTCCTTAAACTCAAACCATGTTCTCCATTTGTATTCAAAACCGTCCAATCCAACCTCACCACTAAACCTTAAATATTCCAAATGATATATTTCATTTATTTTATTACACCAGCTACTTATTGTGGGACTTTCAGGTTCTTGCCACTGGCGGGGGATTAAACTTTTAGCTGAATTTAATAGTTGAGGGACTAGGGTTCTCTTATAATGTTTTATTGGCATACTAACCATATGGAACAGGCACCCCCACGGATTCTCTGTTATTTCTATGCTAGTTATTTCTTTTTTTATCTGCAACACCTCTCTCCAGTAAATTTTAATTTTGAGGGATGTCCACCATATGTGGGCCATGGTTCCCAATGCTTTGCACCCCCGCCAGCAAAACTGCAATACCTCCTTTTGACATTTATGTGCCTTGTCAGGTGTTATGTACCAACGTACCAGACATTTATAGTTCATTTCAATAGTAATACTGTCAATTGCTTTGGTATGTGCCAGCTTCAACATTTTCCCAATGTTAAGGTCTTGCCCTGGCGGTCCCAGTTCGTCCCTCCATTTACCTATGAATGGTGGCATTTCCCATCCCTTCAATCCTAGCAGTATCTTATAGATTTTTGAGATCCCTTTCCTCGTATCTGTGGCTGTACATAGCCGCTCTACAAGGGCCTCATGTTCTCTTCAGATCTGGTTGTGGGAGGGTATCTACAAAATGTTTTAGCTGGGAGTACCGCCATTCATCTATTATCAATATATCTTTTTTGTATTTTAATTAGTTTAATGTGTAAATTTTACATTTTACCATAATGTCCTTTAATTGTGCATTTTCTTTTTTTTTCCAATTGCCAAACAGTCTCGGCAATGTGTGAATCAGTACTGCTTGGACCTTGAAGAGGGGAACATACCCCGAAAGCTTGTCCTGAAAAATTGTATGTTAGTGCAAATAAAAAAGTATCACAGACAGTACTCAATTTTCCCTGGTGGGAAGTAATTTGTGTCTCTCAACGGGATCAAAAGTGAATTGTGCTCCCATTTTTCTCTTTTGTGCTTCTTATCCCATAAATCTAGTGTTTTCTTAGTTATAGCTTGTATATTGGTGCTCAGTTCTCTTAAATGTGCAGGTATCCATATTACTTTCCCTAATATAGCATTGCTGATCGTGTTTTCCATCTCAACCCATCTTTTTTTCCTTGTTATTTTTTACCAATTCTATCTCCTGTGAAATCAGAATAGCATTATCATAGTTCTTAAGATCTGGCACCCCCAGTCCCCCCTGTCCTTTCTCCTTAGTTAATAACTGTCAAACTTATAAGAGGCTTCTTTTTTTGCCAGATAAATCTTAAGAGTAGCGTTTTTAATGTTTTGAAATATATTAGTGGTAAGGGGATCGGTAACATCTGCATCTTATATATGATTTTTGGTAGAATCACCATTTTAAAGATGTTTATTCTACCGGTCCAGGAGAGAAATCTTGTTGTGATTTTTTTAAGTCTGTTTTGATTTCATCCAGAAGCGGGATACAGTTCGTATGATATATTGGGGGTTATTTACGAAAGGAAAATCCACTTTGCACTACAAGTGCACTGCAAGTGCTCTTATAAGGGCGCTGAAAGTGCACTTGGAAGTTCAGTCGCTGTAGATCTAAGGGGGACACACAAGTAAAATAAAAAACAGCATTTTAGCTTGCACATAATTAGATGATGAAATCAGCAGAGCTTCCCCTCATTTCAGATCTTCCCCTTTAGATCTACAGCGACTGCACTTACAAGTCCAATTGCAGTGCACTTGTAGTGCAAAGTGGATTTGCCTTTCATAAATAACCCTCATTGTCTCAGTGGTCGAAGTTATTTTTACTCCTAAATATTTCAGATCCAATTTTCTCCATATAAATGGGAACTCATCTTGATATATCTGCGCCTCCTGAGTCTTTATATTAATGTTTAAAATTTCCAATTTTGCAGGGTTCATTTTAAAATTTGATACCTCTCCATATGTTTTTAGGGCATTCATTAAATTATTAAATCCCCAGTCTAGTCTGTCAAATGCTTTTTCAGCGTCTATTGAGAGCAACAATCCGGGGACCTACCTTCTATCATTTATTGCACTTCCAAAAAGCGTTCTAATGCCGTTAGCTCTGCATTCTCTTCCTGGGGTAAATCCCACCTGACCAGCATGTACTAAATCTCTCATTACCATTTTCATTCTATTTGCCAAGTTTTTAGCGAATATTTTTGTATCATTATTCAACAATCAGATAGGTTTATAGCTAGAACATATTTGAAGGGTCTTTCTCTGCCTTTAAGATAACGGTGATAGCGGCCTCCCTCCTCAACCCCCCACATTTTGGAAATCAGGATGTCCTTAAATTTTTTATAATAGAGAGCAGTGAACCCGTCTGGTCCTGGGCTTTTTCCAGCGGGTAAGTCTCTCAGGATGTTAATAATTTCCTCTTCTGTTATTGGTTCCTCTGTTTTTCAGCCAAGATCTTATTTAGGCCTATTTCTTGTAGATATGCTTTTATTTTATCTGACCTCTCTTTTTAGAGTCTCTTTTTTATTAATTGAGTACAATTTTCCGTAATATTTCTGGAATACCTTTGCTATCTCAGCTGTTGTGTACACCGTCTCTCCCGTGCTCGTCTGTATTTTCTCTATATAATTTACTGATTCTTTCTTTTTTAATATTTTGGCTAGGTGTTTCCCCATTTTATTACCCCATTGGTACCTTTCTTTCTTTATGCTGTTATAGACCGCTCGGGTGTCCTGTTCTTTAAGATCTTTTATTGCTTCTCTTTTTGGGATAATCTCCTGCAATATTTGAAGTTTTCCATTTATTTTATGTTGTTGTTCTAAATCCTGAATTTCTTTGGATAACGCTTCTTTATTCCTTTCTCTCTCCCTTTTCCTTTCCGCTCCCAGCGCTATCAAGATGCCTCTTATGTAGGCCTTATGGGCCTCCCAGAGTGGCTTTGAGAGGCCCAGAAGAGGACCAAATATTTTATCCGTCTTTTCTTGTAGACCTTCACTTTAAACTTCTGGTAGGCCTCGGATTCTTAAATTTTTCCTCCTATTACGATTTTCCTGGTCTTCCATCTTGTATCTCATGTACCTTTGTTCTCATAATTCCCCCGTCCAACTGCTCTTTGAGGTCCTTTATTTCAACTGCTTGAGAGTCCAACTTTTCCTCTGTTTCCTCCACTCTCCTTAAGATCTGGTTCAGATCACCATGTAGCGTTGCCATTTTGCCCTTTATGGACTGTTTGAGCCTGGCAAACATCTCCGCCATTTCACCCTTTGTTAGTAATTGCTTTTTTGTCTTGGCTCAACTTCCAATTCTTCCTCCAATTCCTTGTTTGTGTTCATAGAGGTGTTTGTATCTTCTGGTTGCCTGCTCTTCCCATTTTTCATTGCACAATCTATTAGTTTACTCTAAGCCCCTTGTTGTTTTACTGGGCTGTCTTTTCCTCCTTCTTGGGTCATATATTTCTTGATGGTACCGGGGCTTGCTGTCACTTTAGGTGGGTTGGCTCCCACTTCCCTCATTGGCTTACCCCTCATGTTGTTCACAACCCGTGGAGTCTTCTGGTAGTTATATATTTAGTTATGCGTTTATTATCGCTCTCAATTTAGACTTCGGCTGTTCCCTATTTTAAAACCTGAGCTTTTAGGGTTAGCTCTTTTTTAAGTCCTTCTCTTCACCTGATCTGCTGTTGGGGGGTAAACTTGAGTCTCTTAGTATGTTATCCAGTTGGAAAAAATCCCTTGACACAGATGCGCTTTTGTGCACTTAAACATATTTAACCATTACGAAAATCTCCTAGTCCTAAGGGCTTGTCTTCCCAGACTCCTCGCCTACTGGTAATTAGCCTGTTGCTATTTCAATTTGAAGGTCAAGAAGAACTAGGCTTCCAGTCTGCCCCTTTAACCGCTATTATAACAGTTCAGGTATGTACCAGTGGCACCACACTATTAAGGGGAGGAAAAAAAAAACAGAAAAAGGAAAAACCAAGCAAGGCCCCAAGACTTGCCATTCAATGCTTTTCACAAATAGTCCTATTGTTTACCACCTATCCAGTTATATGGGGGGTGTAAGGCTTGATTCCAATGTGATTTTATTTCATTCAGACAATTCAGGCAATAAAACTGTAATACACAGTGCTTTATCATAACATTTCAGTTGTAAAACTTTACTCACTGTGTATCTCTGTAGGGGCTGTTGCAGATGCTTTGCATTCCGAGTCCTCCACGGTTAAGTTCCTCTCAGTGAGCCTCAGTACGTGGTATATCCCAGGAGCGTGCAGAAGGGAGCCAGAGGGGAGCGGGTTATGCCTCCCAATCATCTGAAATACAGGTGCGGCTCTCAGCCTGTCAACCTCTGCATCCAGGCATACCACACTAGGCAGCCTGCACTCTCTTCTCCCTTCTGTTAGCCAGATAGCCTAAAGCCTAAGCCAACAAGATGGGGCTGGTGCCGACACACTGTGTGCACCGCTCCACTCCTTCCTGGCGGGTGCCCAGTGGTTTCTCCCATTTCCGGGTAACTGTAACGCTCGAGCCCCAAACCTCTTCTGCACAGACTTGGCTCCACACTGGGGGGGTTGAGAGCACATCCACTTGGAAGTCACGTCCTCCCAGCCACATTTCCTATGGAGCCTCGCGGAGCTCACGGGGTCAGCAGCTACTCCAGTCTGGCGCCCACATCAGACTCCTCCCTCTGCTTTTTTGCTGAGCTGCTGACTTAATTTGCCGCGGCCCGGTCTCCCATCATGGATCTTTTAACTTAAGTTTTTTTGTTTAGATTTCATAAGGTAAATCACTATTCTTCAAATTACCAGGTGTATACCAAATTGGTTAAACCATACCTAATGACACTATCCCATAAATGTGCACAATAAGCATTCAAAACAAGTGATATTATTTTGATCAGCACTACATCTGATCAGCCCTAAATCCGTGGTGTATTCCCTGAAGCAACAAGCTGAATCCAAATTGCAGCTACCTTGTTTTATGGACAGCCTAAAAATCACGTATGAACACAGAAGGAGGAACATTTGACAGCAATTGCATTACCTCTGCTCTGGCACGTTTGCGCCATTGTTTTCAATGTAAGATTAGAGTAACACTACTTCCAAAAATTATTTCATATCAAGTTTGGCCTGCATTCTTTTATGCATGTATACACCCATTAGGGTTTTCACATACCTTCAGTTGTAATACTACAAGTCACGGTGTAGTGTTGCACATATATTATTATTAATTATAGGGATATGCCGGAAATTATTATGTCACTAGATATACAACTATAAATTACTCCATATAGTTGTCATAAACAGGTAAATCATTGGTTGTAGCAAGAGGAAAATAACCCTTTAAATGTTGGACAATCCACACCTCATACAATAGAGGTATAGGAGATGACCATTGTTTGCAAAATCCCTTAGTTATCTACAGGCTTGAACTATTTGACTGACCTCTCTGAAGTCAAGGCTGGGATTGCCCACATCCAATGAATAACCTGTTTATGATATTGACAACTATATGGAGAAATTTCTATTTCTACAAAATCATTTCTGGTATAACCCTACAGGTAATAATAATAATAATATATGTGAGACACTACACCGCAACATCCCTACATCCAACTAATGAACTGTTTATGACAACTATAATGAGTAATCCGAATACTTTATATTTGTATATCTAGACACTACACCACAATTCTAAAGATATGTACATACACTGAGAAGTGAAGACTACTCTATCCCCGTTAACAAGTCCATTGAGGTGAACGTTTGGAAAGGGTGGTTTTCCCTGGGTGGAGACAGTATGTATACAGCCACTTTGTTGCCAAGTTAACATGAGTATCAACATGAGGTAATGACAGAGCATGACTCTCATCTTACAGTTATATATTGGACTAAAGATTGTCTACAGAAGCCAGCACCCAGATGGAAGTGAAGGTTTGGAGCAGTGCCATGGATTTGGGTATGATTTTACAATTGTTTTCATTCCCATTCCAATGATTATGTCTTTGTTACAATGAACTCACATAAGCAGTAAAAACCCAAATAGCTAGAAGTAAGTGCCGTTCCCCCACTGCATATGGTTCCAGACAGCCAATTGAGGAAAGCACAGTGGAATTTCTATGCCTTCCTTGTTCTTAGAACTGTCTCAGAGACATGTGTTCTCTACACCTTAGCTTAACTTAGATTCCAGAAGTTTCTGATCTTCAGTTATTGCATGAGTACACTGCAGCCTAGAAATCATTACTATCTGATGTCTGGCAGTGAAAACATTGAACCTAACAGATCAGAGGAGCAGCTACCTTCCTTGTTCTCACTCTCTGTTTGCTGCTACAAGGCAGGCTACAGACAAGCTAAATGTAATCAGAGCAATATTTTCAATGATCTGGGTATGTGATGACAGCTGTCAAAGCACAAGGATAAAGAAAAACGAAGGTAATCAGTTATATTTGCAAAGCTGCTTGGCATCCATGGTTATATTAGAAGTACTAGTAGCTGTTTTAAACGTACAGTTATAATGTAAGATCACGCCATAATAAAAGAATCCATTATATATTCATGTGATGAAAACCATGAAAAGGTAAACAGGCTTTTATCTTTTCTAGTTAATACATAAAAGATTTTGAAATGTTTCAAAAGAAAAAGTAAGGTTGTTTTTTGGTCTATCCATACTAAATTGGGCCCTGAACAGTCCACTTGGACACCAAATGAGTGTACTTTATCTGTAAAGCATGTCACTTTTTCTTACAGTGTTATATATATTTCAACAGAGACTATCTCTGACATGTTTAAATTAGTACAGCATCTTAGGAGCTAGCTTCTCTTGCTGCTGACAGACATATTGTTACTGTATAAGATTTTAAAGCTGCCTGGAAGAACTTATGGACAAAGAAGTTTCAAGCGTGCAATGTCCAACAAATGATCAGTGGAAATCCTACAACATGTCAGTATGACAAAACGTTGGAACTCAGAGAGAATATATAACAGCTTAGGTGATAGAATGAACCCCTGTAGTAGGTTACTGGTGAGGACTGAATTTTCTATCCTGTGCTTAAAGATGTATAATAAAAAACTCCTGACTTTGAATAAGAAACAAAGCATACATGCAGAATGTAAACTCAGGATGTCCCAGTTTTTAGAATCTGTTTGATTACCATAAGCTGAGATTTGGTAACAGCAGTATAATTTTGATCTTTTTATCCTTTAGCTAGTTTTATTTCTAAAAGGCATGAGTAATTCAGCACAGATTGTTATGCATACTGAAATCTTTTCATTGACAGTTTTACTTTGTCGTTGGAGCACAGAAGTGGCTGAAACTGGCCAAAGGACCATTAGTTGGGCAGGCTGCATGCCATGTAAAGAGACTCACTTAAATTTATGAAGAGGAATGCTTTTTTTCTCCCATAAAGTTGATTTAATAATGTCCTCTAAAGGCCCCATAAGCAGCTGATGCCATGTACCCAGGGACCCATGATCCAAACAAAGTCCATGCATGTAGAAATGTAAATTATAGACTTCTCTGCTTTTTGTATTTAATACTCCATTTACTGCATATCACAGTCATATTCAAAGCACCTGGGCCTTTGACACCCTTTCCCTCAAAGTTAAGCAGCTTATCAGGCATATGTGCTAAACACAAAGTCAATAGAAAGCACTTTTTGCACAGATCTTTTGGGTGTGCATGAATTTAACTTACAAATTTCCATGAATGTGGCTGGGTTACTAAAGGAGTAAACTATTCACTTTGCAAAGTGAATTTTCACTCTGCAAGGGAATTTTTACTTAGCTTAGTGAATGCGGTAAGAACATTTGCAAAGAATACAGAGTCTCATGTCTACAGACCAACTTCGTAACATCTTGGCCACTTTCAAACAAACAACAAAGTACATCACTTGAAAGTACTTTACTTCAAATATTCTGGGATGTTTAGAAGTATTCTGAACAGCTACCTACATTATTGGTGCTACTCTTTGTTTTGTGTGATTGTTATGTTAAATTATATTGTAGCATTTTTTTCCGGCTCAGTGAAGATTATCAGAAGTTACATAGACACCCACTGCCCATTCCTGATTCTTCTGATTATTGGATTTTGATAACAATTGAGAGTGGCATCGGCTGTGGTGTTAGAGAACAGGAAAATCTGTTCCACAAAAACACTGTGGAATAATTAAAAAAATGTTTTTTTAAAAAAGGCATCTGACTAATGTCTCACATTTTTTGTGTTTGAAGACTAAGCTGGCTTGAGTCTAGATCAAATTTAGAGTGAACCTATAGCCAGGCTATATACTTTTAATATATTACATATACAGTACTTGGCAAGCAATGCATTAACTCATCATTAATTCTAAAACAAGCCCTCAATGATTGTTGTAGCTGTACAGGGGTGGAGAAATTTATCCTGAAGTCTCATACCAGATGCACTAATCAGGCTCTCTTTGGTTTCTTGGACGCTTTAGCAATGGCTTGGCAATCTTCCAGCCTTCTAACCTAAACACAGAACAGGTGCTCTCAGAGAAGTGGGGTGATAAATTGGCTAGAACTTGACTTTAGTGAACTTTGAGGATGAATTTCTATACAGTGCCTGCAGCTACTAAGGTCATACAATGCCTGCAGCTACAAGGGTGCTTGTTTCAAAGAACATGTAAACACTGAAAGTGTTACTAAACCCAGGACTAGGGATGGGCCGAACACCCCCCGGTTCAGTTTGCACCAGAACATATCGAACAGGCAAATAATTTGGCAGAACACACGAACACAGTTAAAGTCTATGGGACACGAACATGAATAATCAAAAGTGATCATTTTAAAGGCTTATATGCAAGTTATTGTCATAAAAAGTGTTTCAGACAATTCATTATAGCCGCAAATACTTTGAAATCACTTTTTTTCCTTTAGAAATGTCATTTTGTGCAGGGACTGTTCTAAACACAGGAAAAATGTGCCACTTTACAGGCATACTATAGACCCCCCCCCCCGGCACAATATTTAAAGCAATGTTTCATTTTTATTGTTTCACTTTAAGCATTAAAAAAATCACTGCTCCCGAAAAAACGGCCGTTTTTTTTTTTTAAATTTGCATTGATACATGTCCCCTGGAGCAGGACCCGGGTCCAAAAATACTTTTTATGACAATAACTTGCATATAAGCCTTTAAAACGAACACTTGATTTTTCATGTTAATGTCCCATAGACTTTAACGGTGTTCCGGCGGCTTTTGAATTTGCCCCGAACACCGCATATTGTTCGGTGCTCTGCAGAACATCCGAATAACCAAAGTTCGGCCCGAACTTATGCTCGGGCTGAACCATTCGCCCATCCCTACCCAGGACCCTGCATTCACTATATCTGATCTCCCACCATACACAGAACATGGAAATGCAATAGTTTTAGTAAATAAACTGCTAAATACCCTTTTCATCATCAGTTAGAGCAGTCTTGTGACTTCTATGAGTTTCTGGTTAAAGGTTGTAGAAGGAGTTTTGATACTCCCACGATTGTCCAATGAGAATACAGGACCCCTGACCCTCTGTCTGGACAGTGCTGATTGGCCCTGTCCTGATCACATGCACTCTACCAAGAAAAAAACCTCTCTAGCAATACACACCAAACTGAGCATGTGCAGCCTGCCTCCACGTCTCTATAAATATCAGGTTATTTGTTGGAGACTGTGGAAGAAGGAGATGATCAGAGAAGACAGGATCAAACAGTCCTTTTTCACAATGCAGAGTATTAACCCTTTAGGTTCCACAGTGAGTATAACAAGCATGCTTTACTGCATATACAGACTTATTTTACTGTGGGTTTAGTAACACTTTAAATTTCCATAGCCTGGCAACAGGTTCACTTTAATCGTTTGGGTGAAGTGAAAGTTATAGGTTTGGTGAAGTCTAGGGATTCAAGGGTTTGGGGGAAAACTTAAAGAAATTTTATAGTCACAGCAAACACTTTCATTTTATAACAATGGCATTGTAATAGCAGCCCAAACAATAGTTACCATTGACACTCCAATATAAGCTTACTTGAAAAATGTCATGTTGTGAGTGCTGCTTTGCAGCTTCTCCTCTGCTGTTTACTTTGAATTGTAATGCCACGTACACACAATCGGACTTTACGGCATACTTGGAACGGCGAACCGGAGTCCGTCGGACAATTCGATCGTGTGTGGGCTCCAGCTGACTTTTTTTTCTCAAAAGTTCAACGGACTTAGAAATGAAACATGTTTCAAATCTGTCCGACAGATTCGGCTTTCTAGCGTACAAACTGGTCGTCTGTGTGCTAGTCCGACGGACCAAAACTGACGCATGCTCTGAAGCAAGACGGAAGCGCTCGGTCTGGTAAAACTAGCCTTCGTATTGAAGCTAGCATATTCCTCTTCTGTGATCTTTTAATACAGCTCATTCTTTTTTTCTTTATAATGCGAGAGGAATGAAGTTGTTTTGCTGCTTATATTCATACAGAGTTCTCACAAACTACTTTCTTCATGATTTATCCTCATGCCATGACTAATATTATAGTTTTTAAAAGCCAGATCTCCAGAAATAATGTCTAAATTTTTTTCTTTGACTCATCTTTATTATTTTTATATTTAATCAATATCTATTTTACAATTTGTGCTAAATTCTCAAAAATGTTAGTTTATTTTTTATTTTTTATTTTTTTTGAGTTTCAAGTTACCACAATAACCTTAATATTTTGTATTTTTTTAATGAACCTTAATGAGGTTGATGTAATGGTTGTTAATTAGACATAGGGGGTTATTTTCAAAAGGCTAATTCATTTTGTACTGCAAGTGCAAAGTGTACTTTAAATTGCACTGAAAGAGCATTTGGAAGTGCATTCGCTGTGGATCCGAGGGACACATGCAAGGAAATCCAAAAAAAAAATACATTTCTCTTGCACATGATTGGATGCTAAAATCAGCAGAGCTTCCCCTCATTTCAGATCTTCCCCTCAGATTTACAGCAACTGCACTTCAAACAAGTGCACTTGCATTGCAATTTCTAAAGTGCACTTTGCACTTGTACTTTGCACTTGAATTGCAAAATGATTTAGCCTTTTGTAAATAACCCACATAGTCTTTTTGACATGTACCTGCCTACTCACAAACAAAATGTCCTTTTAGAATCCAAACACATAGTCAATGATGTAAGGTAAAGAAAATATCCATTTATTTTTGGAAAAACATAAATGAGGAACGCAACTTTGGAGACACTTCTGAAATGTGTGAAGCCTTTTGTCCCCCAGGACACACATCAAGTTATTGGAAAATAAAACTGGGATCTTGCGAATAGGGAGCACAATCTGCATCTTCTGTCAGACCAGACAGAAGCCAGGCAATCACTTTTGACTCTTCCTTGGAGCCTTCCCTACACACTGCCCGGCAGCCTTCCCTCCACGCTTCTCTGCAGCCTTCCTTGGAGGCTGTGCCTCTGGTGGTGTACTTGGGGCAGGAGGAGGAGCAGGAGGAGGGGCTTCATCTGCAATATAGCCTGTTGGAGTAAGCTCCCCTCTCAACCTCTCCTGAAAGGCCTGAAAAATAAGCCCCTCACAGAGGAGGCGTTGCCCCTTTTCAAGTTCCAGCAACCTGGTGGCCATATAAGTTCCATAGGCCTCTTCAGCATTGGGTGGGGTACTGAGTATCTGGCTTGTGATTTGGCTTCTGAATATGAGGGCTTGTGATTCCTCCTCTGTTCGGGTGATCTTACTGGGCCTTTTGGTGGTAATGCGGAGGGGAGGCACCTGACATTGGGTGAGGCTTCTACTGGGCCCAGCCACCTCCTGCCTGCCACTGGGCATGGCCTCCTCTTCTCTGCGACTGGGCAAGGCCGCCTCCTCTCTCCTACTGGGCAAGGCCTCCTTCTCTGTACCACTGGGCATGGCCTCCTCCTGGCTGAGCTCATCCTGGGTAAAAAAAAGGGACATAGTTGTAATGTTTGCTTCCGCAATCACACACAATTTTCAGCTCATGACTTGCAAATATAATTCTAAACAAATAGAAAAGGCTATCTTTTTGACCCCACCATTCTTCTAGCTGATCACCAATATTTGAAGTACATTTTTGGCCACTACTGTCTAGTGATATGTATACATATTAATAATTGTGATGAAATCATTTTTTGGGAAGCACTTAAAACATTTTACAGTTTACATCATTAATATTTACACAATCCCAAATTCCCAAAAAAAGTATACCTGGCTGAAGCTGGGCGCATCCACTTCATCAAGGAAGAAAGGGCCCTGTTCTTCCTGGGACGCCTCAGCTGGGGTGGAGAGAAGGGTGGAGGTGGAGGGAAGGCTGGAGGGAAGGGTGGAGGGAGGGCTGAAGGGAAGGGTCAAATGTGATTGCCTTGTTTCTGTCTGGTCATCCAGAAATCGCAGTTTTAGGTAGTACCACAGCTTGGGGACATAAACCTGGTCTGCTGCTGCTCCTGATCTGAGGGAATCCTGGATCTTCTTGTGTTCCCGCCTGTACATATTGCGCAAGATCCCAATTTTGTTGTCCACAAACTTAAGGTCTGCCTGGGGGACTCGAGTCTTGACAAATTCCAGAAGTGTCCCCAGTGTTGCCTTCCTTACATGTCTAATAAAATACAATGGGTGCATGACCTCCCGCAGGTTTCTGTTCTCTTGATACAGCTCAATAAAACGCGACAAAATTCTTCCTCCTTAAAGGGATTAATTTTTGCTGAAAGACAAGACACAAGATAAAAACTGTAATGTCAGTCCAAACTCCCAGTATTACTTTTTGCAGAATCTAGGTTACACATACACACACACACACCAAACACATTCACCAAACACACACCCATGTTTAAATCTTACTTTCGTTTCTGACGTTCGCTACTTCCGCTCGGACATACGTAGGCCAGCGTAATAGCTTTATATACACTGCGCATGTGTCATGCTACGCCTGCGTCGCCCGCCCCTGACGTTCTGTTCTTTAGAACGATTTGTCCCCACCCCTTCACTCTTCGTTGCGCAGTGGCAGTATATAGAGAAAGATGGCGGAGAGATTATCTGAAACTAGCGCGGAGGAAAGCCCGGAGCCACAACCATTCAGATCCAGGAGGAGATATAAGGCCACCTACATGGCCTTTGAAGAGATGGTGGAGATGGTGTCCATATTGAGAAGGGAGGACTATGATGCCAACAAAGGACCGTACACTCGACCCAATATGCGGAAGGACAAAATAATGTCCTCAGTTGTCACCGCTCTTGAGCAAAAATTTGGCATTAAACGGGCTAAAGAACAATTGAGGAAGCGGTAGTCTGACCTCAAAACTAGGGAGCCAGATCAATATTGGCGAATCAAGTAGGTGATTAAAAGAAGTAAGTACTTGTTGTATTGAGATACTTAACTTGCATGATGATCCATATGCTTTTCGTTTCTACAGCATCGTTGGTAAAGACCGCTCTTTTGAAACTACATATGATAATAAGAAAATGATGTTTGTTTTGCAAGAAATACGATGGTGCAGGGTTGGACATACATTTAGGTCTTGATAATTTGCCGTATTCCAAAAATGTGTGGATGTTGTGTAGATGTGTTTGAAACTAGAATGCTTATTAAAAAATGATTCAGTGTAATGTAAGGACAGGACACAGGAGCTGTTTCCACATCTGGACTCACGAGCACTAGTGTACTATGTGACACCAGAGAAAATTTTTGAGGGTAATACACATAGGGGCTCCAGTGAATACTTGAGGTGTCTGCATCTGTGAAACTTGCATGAAAATGTGTATTGTTTAGCATTTTTGTTCAGAGTGAATTTGAATCCTGTATTCAAAAAAGTTTTGGGGAACAAACTGACAATTGTCCACAACTTCTAAGCAAGGTTTCATATTCCTATTTCAGGACTGAAAAATCACTGTGTTTTAAGTATACCTTTTGTTTTATTCTCATAGGGGAGAAAAGACTCAGACAACAGTCCGGGATCCCAGGACCCCCCAAGTCACCAGCCTGAAGCAGAAATTACCCCAAGCCCCAGCCCAAGACCACGCCCACCCGACGATCTTGAGGAAGGAGAGGTGGAGGAAGTGTGCGATATTTGCACCCCACCAAGTGAGTGACTGACACCCCAGCTTAAGGTAATCTATTTAGGTGTGCATATTTTTAATAACATTTTTATCCACAAATTTTAGGTGATGTTCTGGTTGTGGAAGGCCAAGCGGCAGAGCCATTTAGCACAGACAGTGCACAAAGACTCATTGGGCAGATAATGGTGTGGAATGGCCAAATTGATTGAATGCATGAACAAATTGACAGCATGAGAAATCGGCTGGACAGCATGCAACAGGAAATGAAGAACATGATTGATGTTTTGGGCAGAATCTAATCACTTTTTGCCTAAAAGCATCAATCATGTTCTTCATTTCATTGTCAAGTTTTACATTTGTTAAACTTTATAAGCTGTCAAATAGTAATATAAAAATTTAGCAGATGCACACGGTGTGTCATCATGTGCTATCTTCCATCAGGGGATATCAATGTACTTGTTTTGTGTTTGCAACCCCTTCCTCATAATAATGTTAGTTTGTGAGAGGAAAAAAGTGATTGCACACACAGAATACGTTCATTGCTCCCCCATGATGGCACATGTTGACTTGAACCATTTTTACTCCCAATTTGTGTGCATCTGCTAAATTTTGTTTTTACATGGGTGACATCACCAGCACCGTTTTTGACATGTTGAACTTTGTAAGTTCCTGTTATTTTTTTGTATTATGTTTTTAAAAACCCTGTTGTCAAGGGTCAAACAAAAAAATATTTTAGAGAAATCTGCATAAACTATAAAAATTAAAAAAAAAAAAATTATATTGTTCCAAAAAAAAAAAAACCTAAACACGTTAAAAAAAATGTACCATTCAATTCGCACACAGTAAAATGTTTTTACTACCACAATGTGTGTGGCTTATTATTTATCAATAACAGTTTATTTATTTTTTGTGTGTTTACAGTGACAAAGGGCCTTATTAACTAAAGGGCAATGCACTTGCCACTACAAGTGCACTAGGAGACAGACAAAACTAAATGCAAACAAGAATAAAAAGAAGAGATTTTAGCCAAAATAATTTGTGTTTATTTGGTAAAAGATTAAAGTTGCTCTTGCATTGCAATGGCCCCCTGACCATTAAAATGATTGACATATCTGTCACGCACTTGACGGGCGGTTTGGGGGGACAAGCCAGTACGGCCAGTATCCAGGCCTGTGAGTAGATCTTCACCACTAAGTCCAGCCTCAGGCCCAACTGAGGTAAGATATGTAGCAGAATGTCTTCTCAAATAATTATGGAGAATGCAGCAAGCCATTATCACATGATTTATTTTATATTCCGCCAGATTTATGGCCGAGAGGAACAAACGGAACAGGCTGGCCAGAATCCCAAAGGCATTCTCCACAACTCTTCTTGCTCTGACCAGCCGGTAATTAAATACCCTCCTCTCAGGGGTGAGGAACCTTTGGGGGAATGGCCTCATCAAGTGCTCGCCAAGAGCAAACGCTTCTTCAGCGATGAAAACTGAGGGGAGTCCATCAACGTTCTGGTCATCAGGTGGCAATCCCAGGCCACCAGTCTGGAGACACTGGCACAACTCCATCTGTGCAAAGACTCCTCCGTCCGTCATCCAGCCATTCTTCCCCACATCCACGAACATAAAATCCAATTGGGCCGAGACCACCGCCATCAATACTAAACTATGAAACCCCTTGTAGTTAAAGTAGTAAGACCCCAAATGGGGTGGTGGCACAATGCGGACATGCTTCCCATCAATCGCCCCAACACAGTTGGGAAAGTCCCAACGGTCAGTGAACTGGGAGGCCACAGTCTGCCATTCCTGTGTGTTGGAAGGAAACTGTGGAGTCAAACAAGAAAAAAAATATACAAGTACTTTTAAAAATAACTTTGCTAGCAGATTACACAAAAACGTTCTTGAACAACAGCAGTTGAGCATTTTTAAAATGTGTATTTCAAAAATCAAGAATACATAAGGCCCACTTATAAGATTACTCACCCCCTCTGATGGACCATTGATCAATTTGTATGTGGGGGGATTCTAATTTGGGAGAAGAACACACCTGACATTTGTAAACATTTGAGGGGGTGGGGGAGGGGTTCTAATTTGGGAGAAGAACACACCTGACATTTGTAAACATTTGAGTGGGTGGGGGAGGGCTTCTAATTTGGGAGAAGAACACACCTGACATTTGTAAACATTTGAGGGGGTGGGGGAGGGCTTCTAATTTGGGAGAAGAACACACCTGACATTTGTAAACATTTGAGGGGGTGGGGGAGGGGTTCTAATTTGGGAGAAGAACACACCTGACATTTGGAAACATTTGAGGAGGTGGGGGAGGGGTTCTAATTTGGGAGAAGAACACACCTGACATTTGTAAAGATTTGAGGGGGTGGGGGAGGGGTTCTAATTTGGGAATAGAACACACCTGACATTTGGAAACATTTGAGGGGGTGGGGGAGGGTAAAGCAGTACAATGGAGCTGACAATATACATTGTTAAAAGGACTATAGGCTAGAGGTATAAATGGACCCAGGATTGCATGGTGGGGAGGTTTGTGAAGGTAAATATGCATGTAGGGCAAAAAATTATTGATTCAAAAAAACAGGCATGCATGAAGATAAAGGGGACATTCACAGCATATTCCAAGCATTGTAATTATGTAACGAGGACATTTAGACAATACATTAGCAAATATTAAATACATATCATGTAATGTTAAAGGATAAAAAACTTACCTTCATATAGTCCTTCTGCAGGACCTGAATTATAGCAGAACAGGTCTCTGGGATTATGATCCCCAGAGCCTGGGGGGAGATACCTGTCGAGAACTTCAAGTCCTGAAGACTTCTCCCTGTCTCCAAGTAACGTAACGTCTTAACTAGCCTCTGCTCCCCAGTGATGGCTTGCCTCATGCAGGTATCCTGCCTGCAGATATAAGGGGTCAGCATAGCCAGCAGACGTTCAAAAACAGGGTCCGTCATCCTGAGATAATTCCTGAAATCCTCAGGATTATTCTCACGGATCTCACGGAGCAAAGGCATGTGTGAGAATTGGTCACGCTGGCGCAACCAATTCTTCGTCCATTAACTCCTCCTCGCCCTGTTCATGGACTGGACTCGGGTCAAAGTATTAACCCCAACACCAAATCCCCACGCAGCATGAACTCGAGAACGTCCACGCATTATGGCTTCAAAATGGTCGGCTGGTCAAACAAACTTAGAACAAATGCACTGAAGAACAGCAAGGCCTATCAAGAGCGACCTGAAAATCAGGAACGAGCGGACCAGAACGGCCTGCTAGGCAGGTTACAAACTGACCAACACGCACTGAAAACCAGATACAAATCTCACAAGCACAAACTGAACCGCGGAAAACGATCGAAATAAGTTGAAGTGTGAAAAGCGCGAATCGTCTCTAACCAAACTTCTACTAACACGAGATAAAAACGAGATTAGCAGAAGGAGCCCAAAGGGTGGCGTAGTGGGGCTTGAACTTCCTTTTTCTAGTCCCCTCATATGTGCTGTACGTCACCGCATTCAAAACCATCAGACTTTTGGAGTGATCGTGTGTGTCCAAGTCCATCTGTTTGTAAGTCCGGCGCACCTACGCTACAAAGTCCGTTGGAAAGATCGCCGAACCAAGTATGCTGTAAAGTCCGGTCGTGTGTATGCGGCATAAGGATTACATATTCTATGATACCTTGCTGTCTGAAAGCAGAGATTTCTGTGTCTTCTGAATCTCCTCCTCTCAGCACCTTTGCAGTTCAAAGGGCAGGCTCAGTGAATTCTGTCACACAGCCATGCATATTCACAGGGTATAGTGAATATATGTCTCAGAATTCAGGGAAGTAAATGCGTGGGATTTTTCACAAAGTTTACAGACTTCAAGATCTTTCAGACTAATAGCAGTAGGCTACAGATAATTGCACTACAACATAGAAGTGAAAATAATATTACATTTTGACATAGATATGCTTTATTTTAATCTTGTTGTCAACACTGAACAGCAACAACAATAACTGCAAGGCTCTGAGTTGTTAATATGAAAACCAGTGAATCAGCATTTTATATAATGAAATGAGTACATTCTGCATACAACTTTTTATAGTTATTAATCTATGGGCTAGATTTGTTATTTCCTTGTCAAAAGAAGTTTATTGAGTATACAATGTTATAAAGATACATAAAGATACATAAAGTATTTTTACAAGGATCTATAAAGTAAGCTCATTGTTTTACAGTAGGGTTTATATAGGTAAATATCATGAAATTTCAAATATTAAACATTGGGTTCACGTAAACCTAAATTAAAGATATATATCATTTCCTTAGTTACTTTTGTAGGTATTTAAATGCTTTATACCTACTATACATATTGTTTACAAGTAGAGTGTATATAGGTCAAATAAATTTTGATAATGAGCTTTAATCGTAAGGTGGAGAAAAGGAAAGAGAAAGAAGAAAAAGGGTTGAAAGGCAGAGGTATGGTCCACAAGGTTGTCCCGCTCGTCAGTTTATTATTCTTTTTAGTTCTCTTTGAAGCCTTAGAATGGGTGTCTCTGTAAGTCATTTAATCTGTTACCATGGCAACAGGACAGAGTCATTGAAATTTGACAGGAACTGTTGTTTTATCCAGGGATGCCAAAGTTTTTCAAATTTTGGAATTTGATTTTGATCGATGGCTACCATCTTAGCATGGGACATTGTATTATTCATTCTGTGAATTGTTTCTGCTAGTACCAATGTAGATTTGTTATTTCAATCTATTTTTTGATTCACTTTAAAACCATCATATGTGGTCAAGAGGTTAGCACTTCTGCCTAGCAGCATTTGGGTCATTCAAACTCCAACCACGGCACAACCTGCACAAACTTTGTGCTTTCTACCTGTGCTTGCCTTGGTTTCCTCAAGGCACGCAGGTTTCCTCCCACACTCCAAAGACATGCTGGTAGGTTAACCGCTTCAGCCCCGGAAGATTTTACCCCCTTCCTAACCAGAGCACTTTTTGCGATTTGTGACGATGCACCCAAACAAAATTGACTTCTTTTTTTTTCACAAATAGAGCTTTCTCTTGGTGGTATTTGATCACCTCTGCGGTTTTTATTTTTTGCGCTATAAACAAAAAAAAGCGTCAATTTTGAAAAAAAAAACACTTTTTTTTACTTTTTGCTATAATAAATATCCCCCCAAAAAATATAAAAAAACTATTTTTTCCCTCAGTTTAGGCTGATATGTATTCTTTATATTATTCCGTATGAACAAACGATCTGTCACTTCTCCCCCTCAGAGAACTGGAAACTGTGTGTTTACACACACAGATTCTAGTTCTCCGTGTGCCCCGAGCGATCACGGGGGCCCGGCGGTGATCGCAACCATGAGACACTCGTATTGGCTCTGTGGGCGAGCAGGGGGTGCACGCACGTGCCCCCTAGTGGCCACAGGGAGAAGCGACATTACATAACGTTGTTTCGCCCAGCCGTGCAATTCTGCCGCAGTACAACTGTGGCGGATGGTTGGCAAGTGGTTAATTGGCTCCTGTCTAAATTGGACCTAGTTTGTATATCAAAAACAGTGCAGTGCTTAAAATAAAGCGCATAAACAGAAATTCATAAAATTATATGTATAAAATACATGAAGAAAATTAAAATAAAAATATATACATAAAGTGCAGATAGAAATTCATATAAAGTGTATGAAGAGCATTTATAAAGCTATGCTTGCAAAGTGCATCCAAATATTAAGCAATTGAAAATTCATATAAAGTGTATAAAGAGCTTTCATAAAGCTATGCTTACAAAGTGCATCCAAATATTAAGCAAATCAAAACATAAAAACTTATACAAGCACCACTAAAGTGTTACTAAACCCACAACGGTAAAATCTGTCTGTATATGCAGCATAGCATGCTTGTTATATTCACTGTGGAACTTAAGGGTTTAATCCTCTACATTGTGTAAAAAGGTTGTTTTGTCCTGTATGCACAGATCCTCCCCTCCTGCACTGTCTATCTGGGGAAGGCCAGATAACACAAGCAGAGCAGCCAACCCGCACATGCTCAAATGTGTCTTTTATGCTGGAGAGCACATTTACTAGCCAGGTTACATGATAGTGACATCACACATGTGGGCGTATATACAGGCTGCAGTGGAAATCTCCTCCTTCTTGAACTCTCAGCACTGGAGAAACTCTGCAGTTTATCATGTAACCGTGGTATACAGATCATCCAAAAATGTACAGTGGGGACGGAAAGTATTCAGACCCCCTTAAATGTTTCACTCTTTGTTATATTGCAGCCATTTGCTAAAAGCATTTAAGTTAATTTTTTTCTTCATTAATGTACACACAGCACCCGATATTGACAGAAAAACACAGAATTGTTGGCATATTTGCAGATTTATTAAAAAAGAAAAACTGAAATATCACATGGTCCTAAGTATTCAGACCCTTTGCTGTGACATTCATATATTTAACTCAGGTGCTGTCCATTTCTTCTGATCATCCTTGAGATGGTTCTACGCCTTCATTTGAGTCCAGCTGTGTTTGATTATACTGATTGGACTTGATTAGGAAAGCCACACACCTGTCTATATAAGACCTTACAGCTCACAGTGCATGTCAGAGCAAATGAGAATCATGAGGTCAAAGGAACTGCCTGAAGAGCTCAGAGACAGAATTGTGGAAAGGCACAGATCTGGCCAAGGTTACAAAAACATTTCTGCTGCACTCAAGGTTCCTAAGAGCACAGTGGCCTACATAATCCTTAAATGGAAGATGTTTGGGAAGACCAGAACCCTTCCTAGAGCTGGCTGTCCGGCCAAACTGAGCTATCGGGGGAGAAGAACCTGGGTGAGAGAGGTAAAGAAGAACCCAAAAATCACTGTGGCTGAGCTCCAGAGATGCAGTAGGGAGATGGGAGAAAGTTGTAGAAAGTCAACCATCACTGCAGCCCTCCACCAGTTGAGTCTATATGGCAGAGTGACCCGATGGAAGCCTCTCCTCAGTGCAAGACACATGAAAGCCCGCATGGAGTTTGCTAAAAAACACCTGAAGGACTCCAAGATGTTGAGAAATAAGATTCTCTGGTCTGATGAGACCAAGATAGAACTTTTTGGCCTTAATTCTAAGCAGTATGTGTGGAGAAAACCAGGCACTGCTCATCAACTGTCCAATACAGTCCCAACAGTGAAGCATGGTGGTAGCAGCATCATGCTGTGGGGGGTGTTTTTCAGCTGCAGGGACAGGACGACTGTTTGCAATTGAAGCAAAGATGAATGCAGCCAAGTACAGGGATATCCTGGAAGAAAACCTTCTCCAGAGTGCTCAGGACCTCAGACTGGGCCGAAGGTTTACCTTCCAACAAGGCAATGACCCTAAGCACACAGCTAAAATAACGAAGGAGTGGCTTCACAACAACTCTGTGACTGTTCTTGAATGGCCCAGCCAGAACCCTGACTTAAACCCAATTGAGCATCTCTGGAGAGACCTAAAAATGGCTGTCCACCAACGTTTACCATCCAACCTGACAGAACTGGAGAGGATCTGCAAGGAGGAATGGCAGAGGATCCCCAAATCCAGGTGTGAAAAACTTGTTGCATCTTTCCCAAAAAGACTCATGGCTGTATTAGATCAAAAGGGTGCTTCTACTAAATACTGAGCAAAGGGTCTGAATACTTAGGACCGTGTGATATTTCATTTTTTTTTTTTTTTTAATAAATCTGCAAAAATGTCAACAATTCTGTTTTTCTGTCAATATGGAAATATGGGGGAATTGGGACTTTAAATGAAGCACAATTAAGTGCTTCCATACCGGTATTTAGGTAAGTACAACAAGGAGAGTGGGACTTTAAGATGAAGCGCTTGGGTACTGGAGGTAAAGTAAACCATGTTTGAATATCATCATGAAATGTTTATTGGTTATAATAAATAACAGACAATGAAGAAGAGTATTCATTTCATATGAGGTAGTGTTCATTTCATATACATATAAGAGGCGTGCACATGGCATAAACATGATAAAGTATTACATATATAGCAACACATAATTGGATGGTAAAAAAGTTAGATAGTAAAACATAATTGCTAGCAACAACATGCTTGATACCGACGACTGTACCCACATGGTAAATGTGCATTTAATGAGTAGGAAAAAATTATGTAATTGAGTAAAACATATAGTACAAATAAATACGATTCTGTATGAGATGTCACTGGGGCATCAAAACAAAGCTTGATGCGTTTCGTGGATGTTTCTCCACTCATCATGAGCTGATGCAACCAAAAATTCCTATGGAATATATATAGAAATTATATGGACCCTATTGTCCATATAAAAGAGTAAAAATTAATAAATGAACATTTAGTGTGTATAGATGGTTAACAAAACACACTCACCAACTCAGGCAGCAATTGTGGTGCGCGGTGTTGGGCGTAGGATAGGCCAAGAGCACAAACATCCACAAAACGCGTCAAGCTTTGTTTTGATGCCCCAGTGACATCTCATACGGAATCATATTTATTTGTACTATATGTTTTACTCAATTACATTATTTTTTCCTACTCATTAAATGCACATTTACCATGTGGATACAGTCAAATTTAAGGGGGTCTAAATACTTTCCGTCCCCACTGTATATAGTGGCAGTGTTTTAATGTAAAAAGAAGATTTATAAGCTGTGGACACTGAGGTGGGGGGGGGGGCGAACTATTTTCATATTACTGGGTTTAGTAACACTTTAAGTGCCCAAAAAGTACATAGTGGTATTTAAATGTATCAGCAGTCCAATAAATGTCCAAAATGACATCTACCAAAGGATTCCAATAATACTGCTTCCAAGTGCAGCAGTAAAGTATGTGGTGCATCCACTTGTGCAACTCCTCCACCACTATGCACTTACCAGAACGCTAAAGGATATTAGCCTAGTATAACATTCCAGCCTCACAGAACCTCCATAGTTTCCTCTTCAATATGGGTAATATGCGGTCAGAGAGGCGTCCTGTATGAGAGCTGCTCAACACATGGAGCCCAAAGTATGATATAAAGTGTAGCATTTAATAAAATTAAGATCAATAATAAAATCAACATAAAATCCACATGGAGTACACATACATATGCGGCCGGACTTACTAAGATGGTTGCCAATCCGAGAGCCATAATTGGTGGCATGACATCAGCGTGTAAGGCTCTACCCTGGCTCTAGTATGTGTATGTATGAATGTGAGTTATAGGACCTTTGATTGTAAGCTACTTAACGGCAGGGACTGATGTGAATGTACATTTAATGTTTAAAATGCTGCGTAAATTGATGGTGCTATATACAGGTACATCTCATAAAATTAGAATATCATCAAAAAGTTAATTTATTTCAGTAATTCAATTCAAAAAGTGAAATTCATACATTTTATACAGATGCATTACACACAGGGTGATATATTTCAAGCATTTCTTTCTTTTAATTTTGATGATTATGGCTTACAGCTAGTGAAAACTACAAATTCTGTATCTCAGAAAAATAGAATATTACATAAGACCAATAAAAAAAAGGATTTTTAATACAGAAATGTTGGCTTACTGAAAAGTATGTCCATGTACAGTATAGTATGCACCCAATACTTGTTCGGGGCCCCTTTTGCATGAATTACTGCATAAATGCAGTGTGGTATGGAGGCAATCAGCCTGTGGCACTGTTGAGGTGTTATGGAAGCCCAGGTTGCTTTGATAATGTTTCAGCTCATCCATATTGTTGGGTCTGGTGTCTCTCATCTTCCTCTTGACAATAGCCCACAGATTCTCTATGGGGTTTAGGTCAGGGGAGTTTGCTGGCCAATCAAGCATAGTGATACCATGATCATTAAACCAGGTATTGGTATTTTTGGGTGCCAAGTCCTGCTGGAAAATGAAATCAGCATCTCTAAAAAGCTGGTCAACAGAGGGAAGCATGAAGTTCTCTAGAATCTACTGGTAGAGGGCTGTGCTGACTTTGGACTTGATAAAACACAACGGACCAACACCAGCAGATGACATGGCTCCCCAAATCATCACTGACTGTGGAAACTTCACACTGGACCTCATGCAACTTGGATTCTGTGCCTCTCCACTCTTCCTCCAGACTCTGGGACCGTGATTTCCAAATATAATGCAACATTTTCCACAGTCCGTGATGAAATATATTGCTCCGTGTGTAACGCAACTATAAAACAATATATGAGTTTCACTTTTTGAATTGAATTACTGAGAAAAAAAAATTTTTTTGATGATGTTCTAATTTTATGAGATGTACCTGTTAGACATAAACTAGAAATACTTGCCTGTACAAGTTCAGTTAAACCATATTAGTGTTAACTGTATTTCATGTGAACATAAACATTGAATATTTGTGTGGTTTGTACAAAATATACCACATAAGCCTATTGTAAAAGAAAAATGCCAAGACAAAATTTGGTTAATTCATAGAAAACTACCCAAGGTTCTCTCTTTTATTGTTACATCCAGTAATGGAACCATGTGCATTTTTAGAACCCCCTTTTAACACAAGCTTATATATAATACAGTTAAATTCTTTGGAGCTTAATTGTACTTTTACATCAATGTTTTACAGTTTTGCTGTTGAATAGTAGACCACAGAGCTGAGCAACAGAAACTTTGTCACCATGAATATTTCATTATGCTTAAAGACGTAAACACTTTGCCCTGTTGGAGTCTCCTTTACCAATCTATCCATCCAAGCTACTACCATGCTCTGGTTTGCATTGATATGAAAGCAAAGCTAATACATTTTAATAATTGCTTCTTTGAATCAGATGCAAAGTACAGAAAGGATTTTTCTGCATATCAGATGCATTTTAAATTAAATTTTGATGTAGTTTGAAACTTCACAGGATTGATTAGAAATAAATTCATAAGTTAGCAATGCAGGGATCTTTATTTAAAGCCTTGGCCAAAATAAAATATTTTTTGGAGCTGTGCCAGTGTTCAATTTGATGACACCACTGAAGCAAAAGAAAATGTCTTTGGGGATTTTCTGCTTTAAAGTAAAAAAGACTTATGAGAAGCAATTCAAGAGTAAAATAGCATACATCTGTGCATGCTCCAAATGTGTTTCTCTACAAATAAAATAAACACTTCTGGAAAACCATGCAAAAATATTTACTATTTTTTTCCAACACTGAATTCTGAGTTTTTTTCACATACACAATATACATAAGCATATGCTCTAAAATATTTCACCTTATATATTTTTCATTTTGTAACATCCATTTCAAGTGTTTACTGCCAGTGTACTTTTTTACAGTTCAGAATTGTTTCATGCATAATTAGCTTACAAACTGTAGTGTGGAGGTGCCTGAAGCCAACAAGGACATATAAATGTTTGTTTCCAATTCAGTCTTTAATAGCCTAAAATAATAATGCCTAGAGAAATCATGCACACAACTTTCTTAAATGTCAGCAACTCTTGGAGACTAGATATGTGCTTTTTTATTATTCATTTATAGACATTTGAAATCAAAATATTAGCTTTAGCGAGAGCATAGGTGTAAATGAAGTTGCTACTATAGCTACATTAACTATTTCTAATAATATTACTAAAGCTGCTGCCACTACTCCTACCCACCACCATCACCACCGTTATAATAATAATAATAACAACAACTACATCATTTAATTGATTAAAAGTGGTATCCATGTTCATCACAAGAGTTTGAAATCATGATTTAAAGGATGCATATAATAGTATTAGGTATACATTGTAAACAAAAAATAGAATTTAAAAGGAACTGAACTGTGACAGCTGTGCACAAAAATAATGCAGGCAGCGGTGAAAGGACTAGTCACTAGACATGAAGTTTGAATTTGTTGCTGCCCTCTCCAGGGTTCGTGAAGTTAGAGTATCAGAAAGTTTTGGCCAAAAACTTTTCAGTTTGACCATCAGAAACAATATAACACTTACAATGCAGTGCATAGCAATTGCCTCTAACCACAAGAGCAAATAATTAGGGCCATAGGCAGTATTGGTTGACACTTGGCACTGGTTGGCACTGATAGGCAGCATTGGTTAGCACTGGTTGGCACTGATTGGCAGCATTGGTTGGCACTGATAGGCAGCATTGGTTGGCAGTGGTTGGCACTGATAGGCAGAATTGGTTGGCACTGATTGGCAGCATTGGTTGGCATTGATTGTCAGCATTGGTTGGCATTGATTGGCACGGATAAGCAGCATTGATTGGCATTGATTGTCAGCATTGATTGGCACTGATTGGCATCATTGATTGCCACTGATAGGCAGCATTGATTGGCAGCATTGATTGGCACTGATAGGCAGCACTGATTTGCACTGATTAACAGCACTGATCGGCAGCATTGATTGGCACTGATAGGCAGCATTGATTGGAACTAATTGGCATAGCAACATTGGTTGGAACTGATAGGCAGCATTGGTAAACACTTGGCACTGGTTGGAACTGATAGGCAACATTGGTTGGCACTGGTTGGCACTGTTTGGCAGCATTGGTTGGCACTGATAGGCAGAATTGGTTGGCACTGTTGGGCACTGATAGGCAGCATTGATTTGCACTGATAGGCAGCATTGGTTGGCACTGATTGGCAGCATTGGTTGGCACTGATAGGCAGCATTGGTTGGCACCAGTTGGCACTGATAAGCAGCATTGATTGGCACTTAAGGCAGCATTGATTTGCACTGATAGGCAGCATTGTTTGGCACTGGTTATCACTGATAGGCAGTATTGGTTGGCACTAATTGGCAGAAGTGGTTGGCACTGATAGGCAGCATTGGTTGGCACTGATAGGCAGCATTGTTTGGCACTGGTTGGCACTGATAGGAGTATTGGTTGGCACTAATTGGCAGCAGTGGTTGGCACTGATAGGCAGCATTGTTTGGCACTGATAGGCAGCATTGGTTGGCACCAGTTGGCACTGATAAGCACCATTGATTGGCACTTAAGGCAGCATTGATTTGCACTGATAGGCAGCATTGGTTGGCACTAGTTGGCACTGATAGGCAGCATTGGTTGGCACTGATTGGCAGCACTGGTTGGCACAGATTGGCAGCATTGGTTGGCCCTGATAGGCAGCATTGGTTGGCACCAGTTGGCACTGGTTGGCATTGATAGGCAGCATTGGTTGGCACTGATAGGCAGCATTGGTTGCCACTGATTGGCAGCATTGATTTCCACTGGCAGGGGAGAGGAGGCGTTTCACATGCAACAGACAGACTTGCCAGAGCCACTCGGTGTGTGAAACTGTCAGCTAATGTAACTACTTGCAGGGAGAGAGATGAGCTGTCACGATTCAGTCGCGATGTCGGGGATGGGCGGGACCAAGCAGCTATCAACACCAGCCAATGATTGGGCAGCTTAAGAAAGGGGGTGGAGCCACATAAACATAGCGGCCCGCCAAGACCCCATCCCATTGGCTGATATTTGATAGCCGTTCGGTCCTGCCCACCCCCGACATCACCACTGTATTTTGACAGCTGGTCTCTCTCTCTTTGCAAGCAGTGACTTTATATGACAGTTCACATACTCAGCGGCTCTGGCAAACCTCACGATCTGCTGCTTGTGAAATTGTTTCACAGGCAGCTGGGGGGTTACACACTCTCTTGAATGCAACATTTTGGGGCAGATCTTGGGAGATAGCACAAGTAATTAGGGTGTGCCCAGGCACACCAGGCACACCCCGTGCATATGCCTATGATAAACACATAGATATCAGGTTTTGGCAAGGGGATGCTTATGCCCTCTCACATAACCATTAAGCGCAATGCTATTTTCCAAGGACATTTCCCTCATGTTGGAGAGATTTACTTTCACTTCCTACTGTGTCTGCCATCCCTTCCTGTCCTGGAATGTGCCTCAAAGGAACACAGACAGCAACCAAAAAAAAATAGTGTCAGGGCTTTCAACCATTTTCAAAATTAAAAAAAAAAAGTTTTGCCTTTAGATTTACCTTAAAACACTCACAGGGTACTGAAGGACATTTTGGTGGTAGCAGTATGGTTAGGGACCTGCTTTCTTGCTGCTTTCCTGACAGTATGGCAATAATAAGGAGATCCGGCAAAACTGTAAATCCTTGAAGTGTTGTTTATTGGTACATCAGAGTGACAATAAAACAATAAAACTGACGCGTTTCATCAATAGCCTTAGTCGTAGCTGTTGCCAAAACGCATCAGTTTATTGTTTTATTGTCTCTCTGATGTACCAATATACAACACTTCAAGGATTAGTTTTGCCGGCTCTCCTTATTACTGTTGCATTGGAGTGTGTTTGGACACATCGAGCCTTGGCACCTGTGAGTGGACCTGGTGTATGGATTGAGTTGGCCCTGCAGAGAGCGCTGTTACCTTTCTTCTTTTCCATTCCAGATAGTATACTGTGGTGGATTTACTAAAACTGGAGAGTGCAAAAATCTGGTGCAGCTCTGCATAGAAACCAATCAGCTTCCAGTTTTTTTTTTGTCAAAGCTTAATTGAGCAAGCTGAAGTTAGAACCTAGTTGGCTTCTATGCAGAGCTGCACCAGATTTTGCATTCTCCAGTTTTAGTAACTCAACCCCACTATGTATATACTTTATATATCTGCTATTGTTTGCAGATGTCATGTCTTCAGTTATATTTATTTGTACAAGTAAATAGAAAGCCCATTGGTATTAACCAGATGATTGTCAGATTGGGCAGATTTCAACAAAAATGAGTGTTTAAGTATTCATTCCACTCAAGTCCTAATATACCTAGAGACAGATAATGCTTCAGACATACTAAAGTTAGGGATGAGCCGAACACCCCCCTGTTCGGTTCGCACCAGAACATGCAAACAGGAAAAAAGTTTGTTTGAACACGCGAACACCGTTAAAGTCTATGGGACACGAACATGAATAATCAAAAGTGCTAATTTTAAAGGCTTATATGCAAGTTATTGTCATAAAAAGTGTTTGGGGACCTGGATCCTGCCCCAGGGGACATGGATCAATGCAAAAAAAAGTTTTAAAAACGGCCGTTTTTTCGGGAGCAGTGATTTTAATAATGCTTAAAGTGAAACAATAAAAGTGTAATATCCCTTTAAATTTCGTAGCTGGGAGGTGTCTATAGTATGTCTGTAAAGGGGCGCATGTTTCCCTTGTTTAGAACAGTCTGACAGCAAAATGACATTTCAAAGGAAAAAAGTAATTTAAACTACTCGCGGCTATTGCATTGCCGGTCCGACAATACACATAGAAGTTCATTGATAAAAACGGCATGGGAATTCCCCACAGGGGAACCTGGAACCAAAATTTAAAAAAAAAATGACGTGGGGGTCCCCCTAAATTCCATACCAGGCCCTTCAGGTCAATTGCGAACAATTTCGAATGCCGCGGAACACCCTTTAAAAGTCTATGGGAGAAATCAAAAGTGCTAATTTTAAAGGCTTATATGCCAGTCATTGTCATAAAAAGTGTTTGGGGACCTGGGTCCTGCCCCAGGGGACATGGATCAATGCAAAAAAAGTTTTAAAAACGGACGTTTTTTCAGGAGCAGTGATTTTAATAATGCTTAAAGTCAAACAATAAAAGTGTAATATCCCTTTAAATTTCGTAGCTGGGGGGTGTCTATAGTATGCTTGTAAAGGGGCGCATGTTTCCCGTGTTTAGAACAGTCTGACAGCAAAATGACATTTCAAAGGAAAAAAGTCATTTAAACTACTCGCGGCTATTAATGAATTGCCGGTCCGACAATACACATAAAAGTTCATTGATAAAAACGGCATGGGAATTCCCCACAGGGCCGTCCCGCCACTTCTCCACCCACAGCCGGATCGGCGGGCCGACCGACAGGCCCTAGGATCACCTCCTTGCAGACCGATCCGACCCACAGCGCCATCCGGACGGGCCGGTAATCGTGTAAGTATCAGAACAACCGGACAGCCGCGGCTCAGGCGTAGCCGGCGGCCATCTTGGTCCTCCCCCCGAGGCCACAGCACCCCGCCGGCCGCCCGGAGATCAGCCCAGACACCCAGCATCACCACCGGGACCTCGGCCTCAGTGGACCCCCAGCCCAGGTCACCAGCATCCCCATCACCATACTCACCCTCCGCCGCAGCACTCCCACCGTGGCCCAGGACTCTGCCGTCGGCCATTTTGGTCCACCCGCTCGGCTGTGTTCACCACCTCCACCCAGAGCTCATCCACGGACCCCCCAGGCAGGTAGTACTAGGACCTACCAACATCCTTCTCAGGACCTGCGACCTCCAGAGAGCGAGCATCTGGACAGCCCGTGGACCGGATCCATCCCGTCAGCCATCTTGGTCCTCCCAGGGCGGCCGAACCTCCACCCGGAGCTCAGCCAGGACCCCCCCCAGCAGGTTAGTACCGGGACCACCCCCCCCAGGCCTGCACCATCCCACTACCAGGCAAAGACCACCATCCCTCACCCCCCCTCCTCAGCCCACCTGGGGCACCACCGCAGCCGTCGTCCAATCACCCCTCTCTAGCTGTTAGACTTGGGGGACAGACCACGGCTGTGGCCTAGCTCCAGCCACCCAGCACCCACACCTGTCCAGCGGGCCCCGTGCCCCCACTTCTGGAACACCCCCTCCTCTACTTTGACTTTACTGCGCGGGCACAGCCTACCACCGGAGGCGCTGACCAGACCAGTGTACGTCTTAAGTTCCGCCTAAACCCAATCACAGTATCACTCCAACCAGTAAGTAGCGGCCGGATCCCCTTACTCACCACCCCCCCACCATCATCCTCTGGACCAGCCTGCACAGGTAAGCCACCGGGGTACCACAGCAGTTGATCTAGGGTCCTTGAGCCGATCGCCCCTCGGGGGGTCCGGAAGGAATTTTTCCTGCTGCTGTAGCAATTGGCCAGCTCAGCCAGAGGTTTTTTCGCCTTCCTCTGGATCAACGGGAAGGGTGGTAAACAGCCTTCCATTACCCCATCACCCTCCTTCAGCAACCTTCTTGCGTCCCCATGTGTAATCTCAAGTACACCGCGGACGCACTCCACAGGCTAAGAAACATCGGTTCAACTCTACCAACCGCCACTCAAAAACTAAGAAAAGAAAAATTACTGAGGACCAACCTACAAGCTACCATCGAACACAGAGAGACACCAATCCAACTACAACAACTAGCATGCGCCCTGATTAATACTAGATCTGCAGTCAAGCACAGACTAGAAATCCATGACTTCATCATTGACAACAACATAGACTGCCTCTTCATTACAGAAAGTTGGCTAACATCTGACTGCAACTCCATCCTAATGAATTGGTGCCAGAGAACTACAGCATCCTAACCGAGCACAGAACAGGAAAAAAAGGAGGAGGCCTAGCAGTGATCTTCAAATCGCACCTTGCCATCACCAAACCAACCTCACAGAACTCAGTGCATTTCATGGAGATACTCCCCCAAAGCACCATTCACATATTACTATGCTACAGACCACCAGGACCAAAGACTAATCTCCTCACCCTCCTGCACACCCTGAAAACCAAAAACCTTCTGGTAATTGGAGACTTCAACCTTTGGGCAAACTCCACCCAAGATCCTATTGCGACCGCCTGCATCAACCAACTGGAAGAGCTAGGTCTTCAACAGCTGATAAAGACGCCCACGCATGGTTCAGGACATACCCTAGACCTCATCTTCCAACAGAACATGGACATCAGCATATCCGACAACACTCCACTACCATGGACAGACCACTACGCCATCAAATTTAATATCACCTCCAACACCATCCTCCAAAAACAGAAACATTCAACAACAACACACTGGAACAGATCCCAGAAGAAGCTGCATTCTGAACTCTTCAAAACCACATTATCAAACAAAATACAATCATTAAACGTAGACCTCTCAATGGAACAAACACTCAAATTCCTAAACAAGGCTTTACTACAAACAGCAGACTCAGTAGCACCAAAACGCAGAACACTCATCCGCAAAAAAAACTCGAGATGGTTCAACGGCACTCTCACTCTACTCAAGCAAGAACGTAGACAAGCGGAAAGAGCATGGAGTAGAAATCCCACCATGGAAAACCATACAAACTACAAAATACTCATTGTGAAATACCACAAAGCGATTTTCACAGCCAAAAAAGAACATTTCTCGAACACCATCTCAACTGCCTTAAACCGACCGCGGGAACTTTTCAAAATAGTCGCCCAATCAATGAACCCAACCTGCTTAGAGCCCCCAGCAAACGATACTCAAGATTTCTACAATGAGCTAGCTAATTTTTTCATTGACAAAATCGACAGTATTCGGGAATCAATTCAACAGAAAAAAGCAACAAACCTTACCCAACCAAAGCAAAAAGAAGACATTGACGCGAACAGCACACAACCACCAGACTTCTTCTTGACCCCTATCACCATTGACACGACCAAAAACATTATGAGAAGCCTTCGAGACAGCACATCTCCAAACGACATCATTCCCACGAAACTCCTGAAAGAATGCGCCGACATCTTGGCTCCAATTATAACACACCTCATAAATTAGTCATTCAAAGAAGGGATTGTGCCAAGCACCCTCAAGCAAGGCATCGTCAAACCCCTGCTAAAGAAGCCCAATCTCGACCCTAAAGACCCTAACCACCGCAGACCGATAACAAGCCTCAACACCGTCTCCAAGATTATGGAGAAAGCGGTAGTACAACAGCTACAACGCCACCTTGACACGCATCAACTTCTGGACACTCTACAATCAGGTTTCCGCCCAGTCTATGGTACGGAAACTGCACTTCTAAAAATATGGGACGATGCACTCGAAGCAGCAGATGACGGAGAGTCTTGTCTCCTGGTACTGTTAGACCTCAGTGCAGCATTTGACACAGTGGACCACAATACTCTACTTGTCCGGCTCACAGAAGTAGCAGGAGCTACAGATTCTAGTCTAAAATGGTTCGCATCCTTCTTAGAGAAACGCTCGCAGACAGTGAAACTAGGAGCATTTACCTCGGAAACCCAGGCAATCTCCTGTGGAGTCCCTCAGGGCTCCCCCTTGTCGCCACTGCTATTCAACATTTACATCCGCCCTCTCTTCAATATTATTTAAAAATCAGACCTCTGCTTCCACTCATACGCAGACGATACCCAAATCTACTTTTGGATCACCGGACAAAAAGACCACCATCAGCAACTAGAGAAATGCCTCACTTCAATAGATGACTGGATGACCATTAGTTCCCTCAAACTCAATGGGTCGAAAACAGAACTTCTCTACCTACACGCAAACCAAAATCCCCAAACCAAGACCCCATGGACACCCCCCGCCATCTTTGGACAGACCATTTCTCCAAGCACCAAGGCCAAAAGTCTTGGAGAAATCTTTGACTCAGAAATGACAATGGATGCACAAATAGGATCAGTAATTAGTGGATTGCACCATCTCCTCCGCATGTTACGCAGACTCATCCCCTTCATCCCAGAAGGTGACAAAGCAGCAGTAGTGGGGACAATCATCAACTCCCGTCTTGACTACGCAAACTCACTCTACATAGGGCTACCCAACTATCAGCTTAGGCCATTCAGGCCATTCAAAACGCGACGGCAAGACTAATAACAGGAAAAAAACCCTGGGAGTCCATCTCCCCATCCCTAAGCAGTAAAGAATCGGATCACTTTCAAGACCCTCTGCCTCACCCACAAACGCATAGGTGGAAACGCCCCTCAATACCTCCGAGAGAAAATAAAACATTACACACTGAATCGCAATCTGCGATCGTCTAGCCAAAACCTCCTCCTCGTTCCCAAATACCGCTACAAAGCAAGGGGAGAACGAAGATTTGCAGTCCAGGGACCCCGGCTATGGAACTCTCTTCCGACTCACATCCGCATGGAAGAAAACCATCTGGCATTCAGGAAAAAACTCAAGATTCACCTCTTTTAATTAAGCTGACAACACAACGCATCAGCGCCTTGAGGCGATTCAGTTCGCATTTGTAGCGCTTTACAAATCATTCATTCATTCATTCATTCATGGGGGGAGGCTCCCGCTCTTCTCTTCATCTTCTTCTCTTCTTCATTTTCTTCTCCGGGCTGCTCCGCACCCATGCTGGCATGGAGGGAGGCTCCCGCTGTTTGACGCGTCTCCTCTTCTGACGGTTTTTAAATAATGGGGGGCGGGGCCACCCAGTGACCCCGCCCCCTCTGACGCACGGTGACTTGACGGGACGTCACGGGGAATGCCACAGGAAAGTCCTGTCATGTCCTGGGCGGGGGGGTCTGCGGGCGGGGGGCTTATCGGAATCTGGAAGCCCCCTTTAACAAGGGGACCCCCAGATCCTGGCCCCCCCCTGTGTGAAATGGTAAGGGTGTACAAAAGTACCCCTACCATTTCACTAAAAAAACTCAAAAATGTTAAAAATGACTAGAGACAGTTTTTGACGGGACTTCCCTGTGACGTCACGGGGAATGCCACAGGGAAGTCCCGTCATGTCCCGTGTGTCAGAGGGGGGCGGGGTCACCGGGTGGCTCTGCCCCCCATTATTTAAGAACCGTCAGAAGAGGAGACGCGTCACACAGCGGGAGCCTCCCTCCATGCCAGCATGGGTGCGGAGCAGCCCGGAGAAGAAAATGAAGAAGATAGAAGACGCCACAGAGCAGATGCTGGACGAACGCCGGAGGAAGAACTAGAAGAGCCAGAAGAACCAGAAGAAGAAGAAGATGAAGGAAGATAGAAGAAAGAAGAAGCATTTAAATAAAGGAATTGTCAAAAACTGTCTCTTGACATTTTTAACATTTTTGACAGTTTTTTAGTGAAATGGTAGGGATACTTTTGTACCCCCTTACCATTTCACACAGGGGGGGGCTGGGATCTGGGGGTCCCCTTGTTAAAGGGGGCTTCCAGATTCCGATAAGCCCCCCGCCCGCAGACCCCCACAGCCACCAGCCAGAGTTGTGGGGATGAGGCCCTTGTCCTCATCAACATGGGGACAAGGTGTTTTGGGGGGCTACCCCAAAGCACCCTCCCAATGTTGAGGGCATGTGGCCTGGTATGGTTCAGGGGGGGGGCGCTCTCCCGTCCCCCCCTCTTTTCCTGCGGCCTGCCAGGTTGCGTGCTCGGATAAGGGTCTGGTATGGATTTTTGGGGAGACCCCACGCCGTTTTTTTTTTTACATTTTGGCCGGGGTTCCCCTTAATCTCCATACCAGACCTGAAGGGCCTGGTATGGAATTTAGGGGGACCCCCATGTCATTTTTTTTTAAATTTTGGTTCGGGGTTCCCCTGTGGGGAATTCCCATGCCGTTTTTATCAATGAACTTTTATGTATATTGTCAGACCGGCAATTCATTAATAACCGCGAGTAGTTTAAATGACTTTTTTCCTTTGAAATGTCATTTTGCTGTCAGACTGTTCTAAACACGGGAAACATGCGCCCCTTTACAGGCATACTATAGACACCCCCCAGGTACGAAATTTAAAGGAATATTATACTTTTATTGTTTAACTTTAAGCATTATTAAAATCACTGCTCCTGAAAAAACGTCCGTTTTTAAAACTTTTTTTTGCATTGATCCATGTCCCCTGGGGCAGGACCCAGGTCCCCAAACACTTTTTATGACAATAACTGGCATATAAGCCTTTAAAATTAGCACTTTTGATTTCTCCCATAGACTTTTAAAGGTTGTTCCACGGCATTCGAAATTGTTCGCTGTTCGGCGAACTTGCGAACCGCCAATGTTCGAGTCAAACATGAGTTCGACTGGAACTCGAAGCTCATCCCTAACTAAAGTATTCTGCCGATGACATATTTCATATTTTCATGTACTGACTCTTCTGTCCTCTGAAATGCAAACTTTTTGTAACAGTACCATGTACAACGGTGTGTAATACATTTTTTTTTTCATTCTATCTACTGCTAAACAAATGGCCATACTTTTTTTTCCATAAACGAGTCCATGTTCTTAAAATCTGGCTGGAGGCATTGTACATGGGCAGTTGTGTTTCATTCATTTGTGAGCCTCTGACACAACTGTCTCTATTATTACAGAATAATACCCAGATCACTGTCTAGACCTTCTCACAGAGGCCATATGGTAGCAAACAATCTTACAAAGCTCTGAAAAAATCAAATGTACAGCAGGTGAAGCTGATTATTAGGAAACACAACGCTGAAAGAAAATGTCCACAAGAGATCTAATCCCCCAGAAGGGACTATAAACAATGTATTATTTCATTTCTTGCATTATTTATGAATGTCACCGTGAATGGACTACCTGTACTGAGCAAAACAGTATACTTATTATACGTATTATGTATAATTTATTCTATTGCTTGTGTGAGTGCATAAAGATAATGTATCTTGTTTATAGTGTATTTTGTTTATTTATGGGCATAACATTTAAATATTTGTCCAGGTAGACACAAAGGGGTTGATGTACTAAAGGCAAATAGACTGTGCACTTTGCAAACTGCAGTTGCACCCTGTAAGAGCATTTGCTACAGAGCTTAGTAAATGAGCAGAAGCCCTGCTGACCTCCATCACCCAATCATGTGCAAGCAAAAATGCTGTTTATTTATTTTTTTTGTTTTTTTGCATGTGATTGGGTATTCTTTGCAAAGTGAAGCTTCACCTCATTTACTAAGCCCTGGAGCGACTGCACTTTGTAAAGTGCATAGTCTGTTTGCCTTTTTGCCTTTAGTAAATCGACCCCACAAATTTGCAAATTAGTATTTTGCATTCATATATTCAGCCAACAGGTGGAGCTTTAGGCTATTGTTCACCTTTTCAATTTTCTTTACCTGCTTTTGGAATAAGTCTTGTTTAACCACTTCAGCTCCGAAAGTTTTACCCCTCTTCACGACCAGGTCATTTTTTTGTAATACGGCACTGACATTTGTGCGGGCGTGCAACGCTGTACCCCATAAAAAAAATATCTTTTTTTTTTTTTTTTTAAATTAAGAAAAATGGCTGATGTGTCCTCATTCGATAAGGCACCTTATCCCTAAGGTAATTGAAGTAAACAAGAAAATGGGATAAGGGATTATTACGGTGCCAAGACAATTCAATCAGAATTAGTATTAAAATGACAATTTTTATTGTAATATATGTCAAACTAACATACGTTCATAGAAAACAACCATAAAGAAGGGAGCACATAAAATTTACTAATGGCCAGGATGGTATAGGCCTGTCTTTTTTTCCCCCCACAAATAGAGATTTCTTTTGGTGGTATTTGATCACCTTTGCGGATTTTATTTTTTTCCCCACAAATAGAGATTTCTTTTGGTGGTATTTGATCACCTCTGTGTTTTTTTTTTCCCCACAAATAGAAATTTCTTTTGGTGGTATTTGATCACCTCTGCGGTTTTTATTTTTTTCTTCCCCACAAATAGAGATTTCTTTTGGTGATATTTGATCACCTCTGCGGTTTTTATTTTTTTCTTCCCCACAAATAGAGATTTCTTTTGGTGGTATTTGATCACCTCTGCGGTTTTTATTTTTTTTCCCCACAAATAGAGATTTCTTTTGGTGGTATTTGATCACCTCTGCGGTTTTTATTTTTCTTCCCCGCAAGCAGAAATTTCTTTTGGTGGTATTTGATCACCTCTGCGGATTTGTTTTTTTTCCCCCACAAATAGAAATTTCTTTTGGTGGTATTCGATCACCTCTGAATTTTTGTTTTTTTTCCCCCACAAATAGAAATTTCTTTTGGTGGTATTTGATTACCTCTGCGGTTCTTAAACGAAAGACCACCTCTCCACCCCTCGTTTATGGATATTTAAGATTTTTTAAATTATTATTTAGTACCTTTTTTTGGAAGTACTAAGTGTACTTCCAATCCAGCTTTTGCCGCAGCCCAGGATGTCATGTCCTCTTCTGCAGTGAGCCCCCCCCCCCCCCCCGTTGTCTTCTAGGACCTGTGTGTGTCCCAGAAGACAAGCTGGCCATTAACAAAGCGCCATGCGACTCGCGCATGTGCAGTCGGAAACCGGCAGTGAAGCCGCAAGGCTCCACTGCCGGTTTCCCTTACTTGGAATGGCAGCAGCTGCACCCAATCCGAAGGAACGGATCGGCCTCGGGGGGGGGGGGGGTTAACATTGCGGGCTATCTGGACAGGTAAGTGTTCTTATTAAATGTCAGCAGCTACAGTGTTTGTAGGTGCTGACTTTAAAAAAAATAAAACTTTTTTGCGGCTGGAACACCGCTTTAAAGATCCGTGTTCCGGGTTTGTGAACACAAGATCAGCACATTCCCATCTCACAGAACGGCGGTTTGCCTTGTTTAAATAGGCAGACCGCTAGTCTGCTTTTCTCACGAACGATCGGCGGGTCCTGGCGGACATCATGTCCCCTGGACCCGCTGATTGGCTCTCGCTGTGTCCAATCTCAGCGGAAGTGTGTTGTGAGCGGAGCGCGCACTCCAGACCTGGAACTGTCAGATCACGTACCAGGTAAGTGATCTGGCGCAGAGCGGCCGCCCTGCTGCAGTAAATCTACGGTGGGCCACTAAGTAGTTAATGAGCTCAATAATGCAAGCAGACATTTATCTGCTGTCGGAATAAAAATAAATAAAATACCGCACTAGAAAACACAAAAATTACAAAAAAGCTGCAACGAAAACCATTAAATATCCCTATGGTACAAACAAGTTGTATAAAAAGTTGCACTAGAAATAGACAATCACACTTAAAGTGACACAAACTGAGAGTGACAAATATTGCAATGATGATCATTCAAACAAATGTCCATATGCAAAATTAAAATCAAACGGTGATGAGTGCATAAAACAATTGATATATGGAGAGATGAATATAGATGAACAACAAAGTCCTCTAGGGTTGTGTATTCCAATGTCCATCACCATTCACTGAGGATAAGGTTTGAATGGAAAGAGGAAGACGGGACTCAATCTGAAGAAAGAAACTCTATAAGTGGGAACCCTTACCAGAGCGGGTGGGCCCCCTTAAGAGCAGAGTCAAACACACAAGCAGATTGACCCCTCTGCGGGAACAGGAATATCTTCAGATGCCTCCAAACCCTCGGCGTCTTCAATGATGAACAACAATCGCTTCAGCGAGATGCAGAAAAGGCCCGGCAGACAGACACTCCAATCTGTAAAGAGACACACTCGGGCCCGAAGCCTCGAGTGCAAAAAAACGAAGGGACTCCAATCTTCTAGTATCGTTAGAAAAGTGAGCCTTTGATACTAAAAGAACGAACGGTGACATCTGAAAAATAACATATACAGAAATATAAAAAGCCGGCTAGTTAAAAACAAACACCCGTGTGCTTTGTGCTGACGCCACCACGCCACATGTGACCCCGGAACACGGGTGTTTGTTTGTTTTTAACTAGCCGGCTTTTTATAAAAAAAACTCCAACGGTTCTGAGGCATCCGAAGATATTCCTGATAAATTTTCGAATCCGTCGAAACGAAAATGTTATATTGTTTTTTGATTTGAATGCAGCAAACTGAACAAACGAAAAATCTTCATCAAATGATTCCAATGACTCTTTAAATCACCTTTGGCTTAACAACAACAGCATTCTTTCGAAATGGTACTCTAATAACACACACAGTCCTTGATTTCAGCATTATGTGTAGTGAGAATTCGACTGGAGTTCAACGTAAAATTTGATTCAAATTTCAGTCTGAATTTCCGAAATTCGGACGAATTTCGTTACGTTATTCAGAGCATGTTTATATTGTAATTCGGGTATTCGGATATATCCGAATCTCCGAATAACGAAACATTTGTCCGAATATTAATTTGGAACGAAACAAACTGCACATGTCTATTGGTAACACCAATTGATTATCAGCCAATCACATGGCAGCAACTCAATGGATTTAGGCATCTAGACATGGTAAAGATGACTTGCTGAAGTTCAAACTGAGAATCAGAATGGGGAAGAAAGGTGACTTTGAATGTGGCATGGTTGTTGGTGCCATGCGGGCTGGTGTAAGTATTTGAAAAACTGCTGATCTACTGGGATTTTTATGCACAACCATCTTTAGGGTTTACAGAGAATGGTCCAAAATAGAGAAAATATCCAGTGAGCGGCAGTTGTGAGGTCAGAGGAGAATGGGCAGACTGGTCCGAGATGATAGAAAGGCAACAGTAACACAAATAACCACTCATTACAACCAAGGTATGTAGAATACCATCTCTGAATGCACAACACATGGAACCTTGAAGCAGATGGGCTACAGCAGCTGAAGACCACACCAAGTGCCAGTCCTGTCAGCTAAGAATGGGAAAATGAGGCTATAATTCACACAAGATCACCAAAATTGGACGATAGAAGTTTGTAAAAACACGGCATGGTCTGATGAGTCTCGATTTCAGCTGCAACATTCAGATGGTAGGGTCAGAGATTTGGTGTAAACTACATGAAAGCATGGATCCATCCTGTCTTGTATCAATGGTTCAATTATATTTTCTTGACACACTTTGGGCCCCTTAGTACCATTTGAGCATTGTTTAAATGCTATGGCCTATCTGAGTATTATTGCTGACTTTGTCCATCCCTTTATGACTACAGTGTACCCATCTTCTGATGGCTACTTCCAGCAGGATAACGCACCATGTCACAAAGCTCAAATCATCTCACCGCTGGTTTCTTAAACATCACAATGAGTTCACTGTACTGCAATGGCCTCCACAGTCACCAGATCTGAATCCAATAGAGCACCTTTGGGATGGGGTGGAATGGGAGATTCACATCATGGATGTGCAGCCGACAAATATGCAGCAACAGCATGATGTTATCATGTTAATATGAACCAAAATCTCTGAGGAATGTTTCTAACACCTTGTTGAATCTATGCCAGGAAGAATTAAGGCAGCTCAACACTTTTGTGTTTGCCCCAATTTATCATGGGCTGAACGCAAAGATCTATGACTTTTTCTATGTACACAAAAGGCCTCAAATATTGTTCACAAATCTGTCTAAATCTGTGTTGGTGAGCCTTTGCCGAGATAATCCATCCACCTCACAGGTGTGACATATCAAGATGCTGATTAGATAGCATGATTATTGCACAGGTGTGCCTTAGGCTGGCCACAATAAAAGGCCAATCTAAAATGTGCAGTTTTACTGTATTGGTGGGGTCGGGGGGGTCCGAAAACCAATCAGTATCTGGTGTGACCACCATTTACCTCACGTAGTGCAGCACATCTCCTTCGCATAGAGTTGATCAGGTTGTTGATTGTGTCCTGTGGAATGTTGGTCCATTCCTCTTCAATGGCTGTGCGAAGTTGCTGGATATTGGCAGGAACTGGAACACGCTGTCGTATATGCTGATCCAGAGCATCCCAAACATGCTCAATGGGTGACATGTCCGGTGAGTATGCTGGTCATGCAAGGACCGGGATGTTTTCAGCTTCCAGGAATTGTGTACAGATCCTTGCAACATGGGGCCATGCATTATCATGCTGCAACATGAGGTGATGGTTCTGGATGAATGGCACAACAATAGGCCTTATGGTCTTGTCAAGGTATCTCTGTGCATTCAAAATGCCATCAATAAAATGCACCTGTGTTCGTTGTCCATAGCATACGCCTGCCCCTACCATAACAACACCACCAACATGGGCCAATCGATCCACAACGTTGACATCAGCTAACTGCTCACCCACACAACGCCATACACGCTGTCTGCCAACTGCCCTGTACAGTGAAAACCGTGATTCATCCATGAAGAGAACACATCTCCAAAGTGCCAGATGCCATTGAATGTGAGCATATGCCCAACCAAGTCAGTTACGACGTCAAACTGAGGTCAGGTCGAGACCCTGATGAGGATGACAAGCATGCAGATGAGCTTCTTGAGACGGTTTCTGACAGTTTGTGCAGAAATTCTTTGGTTATGCAAACCGATTGTTGAAGCAGCTGTCCAGGTGGCTGGTCCCAGATGATCTTGGAGGTGAAGATGCTAGATGTTGAGCCCCTGGGCTGGTGTGGTTACACGTGGTCTGCGGTTGTGAAGCCAGTTGGACGTACTGCCAAGTTCTCTGAAACGCCTTTGGAGATGGCTTATGGTAGAGAAATGAACATTCAATTCAAGGGCAACAGCTCTGGTGGACATTCCTGCAGTCAGCATGCCAATTGCACGCTCCCTCAAAACTTGCAACATCTGTGGCATTGTGCTGTGTGATAAAAAACGCACATTTTAGAGTGGCCTTTTATTGTGGCCAGCCTAAGGCACACCTGTGCAATAATCATGCTGTCTAATCAGCATCTTGATATACCACACCTGTGAGGTGGATGGATTATCTCGGCAAAGGAGAAGTGCTCACTAACACAGATTTGTAAACAATATTTGAGAGAAATAGGCCTTTTGTATACATAGAAAAAGTCATAGATCTTTGAGTTCAGCTCATGATAAATAAGGGCAAACACAAAAGTGTTGTGTTTATAATTTTACTCAATATATATATATATATATATATATATATATATATATATATATAAAACATTTTTAAAACATATAAACTAAAACATGTTAAAATATGGGTCAGCCAAACCATTATAGCATTAGAGTTTCTCTTGTGAAGGAATAAGTAAGTATCCATCTCTGTTATATTCCCGCTAAACTGACTAAAGTGCAGTTTTAATGAGTAAGAACCTTATATCAATTTGGCAAAATAGTACTACTTTTCCTTGCATGCTATTTCATCCTCCTTTAACACACATTTCTCCACTAAATAACACAAAGAAAGGTATACAAACACTATTATGCCACCTTGGTTCCTGGTCCAAAATCCCTCCATTAAAAATACTGGATTACATCTAGATTATGGAGGCATAAATAAAAAGAGAGCAATCTTTATGTACACCCAGAAGTGTGGAAGCAGCTGGGCAGCTGCCAGAACTTTAAATAGATTCACTAAATAGATTCACATTTTTTATTTACAGGTGATCTTTTGAGCATAATTACTGAAGTAGTCTCTCTCAGTATCTTTGAACCACAAAAATAATTTGCAATTAAAGTAGTATTAAACCCTCCGTGTTTTTAGCCTAAAGTGATTGTAAATCCTTTTGCATATCCATTAAAGTGAATAAGAGATTAAACAAATCCTGCTACATATGTTGCACCAGTTTTTCTGCTGCTCTCTCTCCTTTACCTTAGATTGTAAGCTCCTTGAGGGTAGGGACTGATGTGAATGTACAGTGAATATGTAAAGCGCTGCGTAAATTGACGGCGCTATATAAGTACCTGAAATAATAATAATAATAATAATTTACAGCCATTCAAAGTAAGTAGATCAAAGCCTATTTTCTCCAAAAGGCAGGAGATGGGGATGTGATGTGATCCCCTCTACACAGTCTCATAGAGAAACATGCACAGCTGAGGCTGCCAAACACCTTCTGTGTGCTGGGGGGGGATCTGCCGGAATTCTGTGGTGTGAGCATAACCTGTCAGAAGTGACTACGATAACAGAGGAATGATAGAGCAGAAGTCACACAAGATGCTTTGGATTGAGACAAGTGAACACTATGAAAGTGTATGCTTTGTTCATTTTTCCTTTCAGAGGTTTACAACCACATTAACACATTGAGCACAATAAAATAAGCATTACCCAGTAAACTATTTGTTAAACATTCTTCTTACCCCGACACTTAATGCTGCCGATAGTGGCTTCTTCCGTGTTTCTTCCCTGAAATTCACAGGTAAGAGTTAAAGTGATTCTAAAGTCAGAAGGTTTTTTATGTTACTGCATTCTATAAGATAACAAGCCTTCTGTGTGCAGCAGCCCTCTAATACTTACCTGAGCCCCCTCTAGATCCAGCAATGTTTCACGAGACACTCGCCTGGCCGGGACTCCCCTCCTCATTGGCTGAGACAACAGCGAAGCATCATTGGCTCCCGATGCTGTCAATCAAAGCCAGTCAGCCAATGAGGAGAGAAAGGGGCAGGGCCAGGCTGGGCCGCGGCTCCGTGTCAGAAAGGACACAGGGGGCTGTGGCTTGGCTCAGGTGCCCGCATAGCAAGCTGCTTGCTGTGGGGGCACTCAACAGGAGGGAGGGGCCAGGAGCGCCCAAGAGGGACCCAAGAAGAGGAGGATCCAGGCTGCTCTGTGCAAAACCAACTGCACAGAGCAGGTAAGTATAACATGTTTGTTATTTTTACCTAAAAAAAAACAAGACTTTACAATCACTTTAATGTTTGGCAGTGTAGTCTGGAGCCAGTCTGTTAGCTTACAGAAAGAAAAGTGCAATGTCTTTCCAGTGTCTTGCCATCCTAGTTTTTAGAGGCTGTGTGTTTCTATGGCCACACACAGTGTAGGGAGACACAACTCTAGTCTCTGCATGCAAGGGTGGTTCTATAGGATGCTGCAAGAGAAACAGGAAATCTGGGGCTGCAGTCCTGGCTGGAACACAAGCAAGGATTAAAAGATAAAGATGTACACTCTGTAAGCGATTGAATGAATATATGATTTATTGGATTTTAAATTTCTACCATAGATACACTTTAAGCTTTGCCAAAATCTTTGAAATGTGAAAAGCTTTGAGTTCAGTTTGGGAATTTTCACACAAATAATCATAAACAATAAATAAAAGAATGGACCTAGAAGGAAAAGAAATACTATTTCACTCTGAACATAATATGAGTAGAAAGCTTGGGTAACAACTGTGTTGTCCAAAACTAGCAGCCAGATTCTAGCCATCATTTTTGCTGTGCTGAGTTGAAAATTAAAATTATGTTTATTGGTTGCTATGAGCAACAAGAAATTATGTTATCCACCCCATGTAGTTACATCCAAGCCTATAGCAATTGGGCATAGCTTATCTATTATTCTTATAATTAAGAGAACTGCAGACTTTAAACAGATCTGCCATCGTTGGCACATAGGGCTTATCATAAATGTTCATCATAAAGTATATCTAAACCTAGAAAAAAGCATAGAATATAGTGTAGCTTACCAGTCATTTGATGTAGTGACTGCGTTAGTTTTTTTTTTTTTTTAGGCTTTTTTTTCCTTTATTTCACCGGGTGATACTGCCAATAACACACTTCCTGTCCTAGGGTGGCTATACGTATACACTCTACTATGAATACAGTATAAAAGAGCAGCATTGTCACCCTAAGATGGCAGTGTATTGGGAACACACAAAACACCTCCACCCCACCCTCTCTCTGCCAGAACATTTTGGGGAGGTGTTCTGTACTCCTGGAGTCCAGTTACTGAGTGCATGTTACCATATCAGTAATTTGCATTATTTATACTGTAGTGGTATGTAATATACATAATGCATACTACCACTACCATATTGAACTAATATATATATACACAGTATCTCACAAAAGTGAGTACACCCCTCACGTTTTTGTAAATATTTTATTATATCTTTTCATGTGACAACACTGAAGAAATGACACTTTGCTACAATGTAAAGTAGTAAATATACAGCTTGTATAACAATGTAAATTTGCTGCACCTTCAAAATAACTCAACACACACCCATTAATGTCTAAACCGCTGGCAACAAAAGTGAGAACACCCCTAAGTGAAAATGTCCAAATTGGGTCCAATTAGCCATTTTTCCTCCCCGGTGTTATGTGACTGGTTAGTGTTACAAGGTCTCAGGTGTGAATGGGGAGCAGGTGTGTATAATTTGGTGTTATTGCTCTCACACTGGTGACTGGAAGTTCAACATGGCACCTCATGGCAAAGAACTCTCTGAGGATCTGAAAAAAAAATTGTTGCTCTACATAAAGATGGCCTAGGCTAAAAGGAGATTGCCAAGACCCTGAAACTGAGCTGCAGCACGGTGGCCAAGACCATACAGCAGTTTAATAGGACAGGTTCCACTCAGAACAGGCCTCGTCATGGTCGACCAAAGGAGTTGAGTGCACGTGCTCAGCGTCATATCCAGAGGTTTTCTTTGAGAAATGGACGTATGAGTGCTGCAGAGGTTGAAGGGGTGGGGGGTCAGCCTTTCAGTGCTCAGACCATACACCGCACACTGCATGGCTGTCATCCCAGAATCAAGCCTCTTCTAAAGATGATGCACAAGAAAGCCTGCAAACAGATTGCTTAAGACAAGCAGACTAAGGACATGGATTATTGGAACCATGTCCTGCAGAGTGATGAGACCAAGATAAACTTATTTGGTTCAGATGGTGTCAAGCGTGTGTGACGGCAACCAGGTGAGGAGTACGAAGACAAGTGTGTCTTGCCTACAGTGAAGCATGGTGGTGGGAGTGTCATGGTCTGGGGCTGCATGAGTGCTGCTGGCACTGGGGAGCTACAGTTCATTGAGGGGACCATGAATGCCAACATGTACTGTGACATACTGAAGCAGAGTATGATCCCCTCCCTTCAGAGACTGGGCCGCAGACACACCTTCAGGATGACCACTGCCTTGCTAAAGAAGCTGAGGGTAAAGGTGACGGACTGGCCAAGCATGTCTCCAGACCTAAAACCTATTGAGTATCTGTGGGGCATCCTCAAATGGAAGGTGGAGGAGCGCAAGGTCTCTAACATCCATCAGCTCTGTGATGTCGTCATGGAGGAGTGGAAGGGAACTCCAGTGGCAACTTGTAAAGCTCTGGTGAACTCCATGCCCAAGAGGGTTAAGGCAGTGCTGGAAAATAATGGTGGCCACACAAAATATTGTCATTTTGAGACCAATTTGGACATTTTCACTTACTCACTTTTGTTGCCAGCGGTTTAGTCTCTAATGGCTGTGTGTTGAGTTATTGTGAGGGGACAGCAAATTTACACTGTTATACAAGCTGTACACTCACTACTTTACATTATAGCAAAGTGCAATTTCTTCAGTGTTGTCACATGAAAAGATATAATAAAATATTTACAAAAATGTGAGGGGTGTACTCATTTTTGTGAGATACTGTATATACACTATATTCTTAAAAGTATTGGGACGGCTGCTTTTACACGCACATGAACTTTAATGGCATCCCAGTCTTAAGCCTCGTACACACGATCGTATTGTTGGCCAACAAAACCGTGGACTTTTGTCCGAAGGGTGTTGGCCCAAACTTGTCTTGCTTACACACAACCACACAATTGTTGGCCAACAAATACGAACGTAGTGACATATTATGTTGTTTTTCAGCTCTTTAACGCCACCCTTTTGGCTCCTTCTGCTAATCCTGTTTATTTTAGGATAGCTTGTCATTGCAATGCCTCCTACACACAATCGGAATTTCCGACAACAAAACCATGGAATTTTGTTTGAAGGGTGTTGGCTCAAACTTGTCTTGCATAAGCACGGTCACACAAATGTTGGCCAACAATTACGAACGTAGTGACGTACTAGACGTATTACGTGGTTTTTCAGCCCTTTAGCGCCACCCTTTGGGCTCCTTCTGCTAATTTCGTGTTAGTAGAAGTTTGGTGAAGTGTTGATTCATGCTTTTCAGTTTGTTTCTGAACGGCCGTTCGTCAACCAGACATGTCGCAGAATCGTAGGAGATAATGAGTTATTTATTATTGGCTTTGTAGTTATTACTTTGACATTTTTTTTTGGTTGAATAATGATTTGATTTGGTATATTTTTACCTTTTGGTTAAGTTCTATTGGCAGATAGTATGTCTAATTTTATTTGTTTTCTTTTTTTAATGCACAATAAAAAAATTGTGGAGAATAATACTTGGCTATGTGTTTTACTTCAAATGACATTTTGGGAGTAGGCAGTTACATTTTAAAAAATACAATGTAAAATTAACAAGGGACACCAACATAGCTGTATCTTTGATCTTAAAAACTACGGAATAATGGTGTTGTGGTAACTTGCCCAAATAAAAAAAACAAAAAAAAAACATAATAATATTCTTGATATCACTAGCAAAAAAAAGCCTTTGAAAATTTGTTTGCAATAACTCCATCAGTATCACCAGCAAAGCAGCTTCATTATTATCCCATTAAAGAAGAATTTTGAGATTTCATAATTTGCCACGTCACAAATGTTAATTCTCCATTACGAACGCTAGTTTACAAGACCGTCCGCTTCCAGCTCATCCTTGCTTCCGAGCATGTGTGTTTGTACTTTGGAGTTTTGTCCAACGGACTTGTGTACACACACTCGGAAAATCCGACAACACACATTTGTCTGCGGAAAAGTTGAAAACCTGCTAACCAACATTTGTTCGCAGAAAATCCAACAACAATTGTCTGATGGAGCATACACACGGTCGGATTTTCCGCCAACAGCCTGTCATCGAACATTTCCCATCGGAAAGTCTGATCGTGTGTACGAGGCTTTACTTCGTAGGGGAGTAAGGCCCACCCTTTTAGGTTATAACAGCTTCAACTCTTCTGGGATGGCTCTCCACAAGGTTTAGGAGTGTGTCTATGGGAATGTTTAACCATTTTTCCAGAAGCACATTTGTGAGGTCAGGCACTGATGTGGATGAGAAGGCCTGGCTCGCAGTCTCAGCTCTAATTCATCCCAAAGATGTTCTATGGGGTTGAGGTCAAGACTCTGTACAGGCAGTCAAGGTCCTCCACCCCAAACTCACTTATCCATGTCTTTATGGACCTTGCTTTGTGCATTGGTGCGCAGTCATGTTGGAACAGGAAGGGGCCAACCCCAAACTGTTCCTACAAAGTTGGGAGCATGAAATTGTCCAAAATATCTTGGTATGCTGATACCTTAAGTGTTCCCTTCACTGGAACTAAAGGGCCAAGCCCAACCCCTGAAAAACAACCCCACAGCATAATCCCCCCCCCCCCTTCACTACATGATTTGGGCTAGTGCACAAAACAAGGTCCATAAAGACATGGATGAGTGAGTTTGAGGTGGAGGAACTTGACTGGCCTGCACAGAGTCCTAACATCAACCCGATAGAACACTGTGAGTAAGGCCTTCTCTTCCAACATCAGTGCCTGACCTCAAATAAGCTTCCGGAAGAATAGTTAAACATTCCCATAGACACACTCCTAAACCTTGTGGACAGCCTTCCCAGAAGAGTTGAAGCTGTTATAGCTGCAAAGGGTGGGCCAACTCAATTTAGAAAACTATGGACTAAGGCTAGGATGCCATTAAAGTTCATGTGCATGACAATATAGTGTGTGTGTGTATATATATATATATATATATATATATACTGTATATATTTTTTTTTCTTCATACTGTAAGGATACAAACCTATTTACAGAGTTTATTAGCAAAGTGAACTACATTTTTCAGTCTAATTTAATAAATAAATAGAAAGAGGAACACTAAATAATACAATAATGGAAAAAATGTACAATTTAGTGAAGGTAACAGAAGACATAAATTGAAATCTACTGGTAGCCTAAGAAAAGCTTTATTTCAGTGATGGGACAGGTTTCTGTGATAAAGGCAACCATTAATATCTACTGTAATGTAAAAATCCTACATATTGCCGTACTATTGCAAAAAGTATTAATTAATTGTGAAAGGTTGTCCCTAACCATTAAAAAATAAATGTACATCTTTACCTACTTAGAATTAAAAGAAGGTTATAAATTATATAAACTTTACTGTTTAATAATGGATTTATAAAAGCCAAATGATGTATAAAGCTGGAGGCCAATATTTCTAATATTTTAGAAATAAATGTATATAATATTATAATTTGTCACACTTAAGAGTTCATGGCTATTATTTTTCTTTATTACTAGAATACATTACTAGGTTTGTAAATAACACCAAGTGGCCCAAGTATATCACTTAAGCCGCGTACACACGAGCGGGATGTCCGACAGAAAAAGTCAGACGGAAGCTTTTCATCATATATTCCGTTCGTGTGTATGCCTCATCAGACTTTTTTTTTAGAAAATTCTAACGGACCTAGAAATAGAACATGTTCTAAATATTTCCGACGGAACCAATTCCTATCGGGAAAACATCTCATTTGTATGCTGTTCCGACGGACCAAAAACGACGCATGCTCTGAAACAAGTACGAGACAGAAGCTATTGGCTACTGGCTATTGAACTTCCTTTTTCTAGTCCCGTCGTGCATTCGGGACAGTCGGACTTCGGTCGGACTTTGGTTTGACCGTGTGTTGGCAAGACCGTTTGAATGGAATTCCGTAAGAATTCCATCGGAGAAACCTTCGGAGTTTATTCCGACGGCAAAACTGGTCGTGTGTACGCCCTTGTGCAGGCAATCTCTGTATATTTTTTTGGGCCCTCTACCTAGTGTTTCCTAGCTCAGGAGACAGCTCCACAGTCTATAGGATCTAATATGCAATAGCAGCCAGGACAGAGAATGTTTTACTGAAGGCTGTCAGCATTTTAACGGGCTATTGCATGGAAGTATGTGTGTATCTGGGACAAGGGAATTATAAGTGCTTGCTGTGTGATAGTTCACATATACTTTAAGTGACTAATGTGTCTTATTTGCATATTTTGACAACTGTTTTAATTAGGCACTTTAAAGACACTCATGAATGTTAAATAGACCCTGTTACCTTGTTCAGTGGCAGGATCCATGGAAAGGCCACCTCGTGACCACATCATACCCACCTCTCCAGCTTTCCTTCACAGCTCCTACTTTCATTGCACCTGCCACCAAAATAATGGATGTCAGCTGATGCTGGATATCATAGGAAGCAGATTTTAATCTCTAGGCTCACGCACTGCATCATGGGAAGAGGTTGCACCTCCAGTATCAGAGGTACTGGATTTTTGCAGTAGCATCATCCACTGAAGTGGTGTTGTGAAATTGCCAATAAGGTGATTATAAACGAGTCAGGTTTTAGGCAGGCCAAAGAAATCCGTTCCATTCCCCCATCAGCACAGCCAGTGTTGATGAGGGAATGCCTCCCTCAGCGCTATTGTGTTTTGTCGGCAGGGGGTGTAGGGAGTCTTCCCAGCTGGCAGAACACAATGATTACTGCAGCTATAGCCACTAGCAGTAATCGCATGTAAAGAATCCAACTTACTGATTGCATGCAAGTCGATTGATGGATCGACTTGGGTACAACCAGCCTGCCCATAGATAGTTTGAATCTCGGCTGGTCCCTGCTTTACTAGTCGAGATTCGATCCAGCTTTAGACTCCTCTGACTAGCTTTTGATGTAGAATCTGCAAGAGTTTATAATCGCTGTACCCCTTAAATGAAAGAATTGATGATTATGTGTTAATTCTCAAGAGAATTATTCATCCACCTGCAGGAGGCTTTCATTTCACAGAAATGCCAAGCTATGCAGGCAGTTGTTGAACTCAACTCAGCCAACTCCGGCCTCAAAATACACTGTACAAGTGAAACAATAGGGTGAAAATCTTCATCTCTAGGGTACAATTTAAGCATTTTTTACCACTATTTTAACAGAGTCAGGGATAATATAAACTTCACCTAGCACTCCCATATTGATTTCATCAGTCAATTGTATTATGTAACTGGAATCAAATAATGTAACCAAACAACTCACAGTTTGCTTATTTGTAGCTGTGATATATCAATTAATAATAAGTGTACAAAAGATGCTCACATGAAACAATATTGCATACTGTACTTCATAAAAGGTGATCCTTAATAAAAAAAAAAAAAAACCCAGTGATAACATGTGAACAGTCCTACATTCAAATAAGAATGTGAACAATATAAAAAAAAATTAAATGTAGAGTGCAATGAAAAGTTAAAATCTTCCACTTACTTACACCACCAATCGTGACTTCAGTTCTCATCACCCCTGTCCCCTTTCTAGTGTAACTCAACAGATGAAATTGCCTGTCATATTTTGGATAGGCAATATGAGCTCAAATAGGATGGCTAAAGGATATGATTCCGCACTAGACACCACTTCTCATCAGCTCCACTTCAAACAGGATAGGCAAATCAATGTCATGTAATAAGAGAAAAACTCCAAAAGTGCAATAAAACCCAAGATAAAAATGTATTCAGTAAGAATATAGCTCAGCAGAAGGTATACTGTAATGATACCCAGTCATGCAACTTCTGCATGTGTCACCAGAAATGACCACACTGGAGGCCAAGCATGGTGGTGAGATTCTGGCTGCTTTCGTTTGGCATCTGGTGATTTCTTTGATAGCAGTCATGATATACTAGTTTTCTATCATATGCATCATTACAAGATACCTTCTGGTGAGCTATATTCTAACTGAATACATTTTTATCTTAGCTTATTATTTATTGATCTATCACAACGCTATGAGTAAGCAAACACTGAGTTGTTTGGTTACATTATTTGGTTATTTTTTTGTGTTTGAGTACAGGTAGTCCCCAGGTTACGAACATGGTTCTGTAGGTTTGTTAAGTTGAATTTGTATGTAAGTTGGAACAGGTATATTTTTGAAGTGTAACTCCAACCAAAAAAAAAATATTTTAAGTTTTTTGGATAGCATAGGAAAGGTTAACACCCCTCTGACATTTGTTTTGCTGTCTCTGCTCCTGGTAAGAAGATTTCACTTCACCTTCTGTCCCTGTGACAATTGGATTTGGGTTGCTGTGGAAATAAGGATTGGTGATAAACCGTCTGTGGAGACACACATTTTTAGCACAGTGAGGGGATACTTAATAATTCTGTAACTATAGTTAGAATAAAGATAACATTTATTGTAGTAACACACAGTGGTGTAGTGGATAGCACTTTCACCTAGCAGTAAAAGGGCTTGCTGGTTCAAATCCCAACTACGACACTACCTGCCTGCAGTTTGCATGTTCTCCCTGTGCCTGCGTGGGTTTCCTCCGGGTACTCCGGTTTCCTCCCACGCTCCAAAGACATGCTGGTAGGTTAATTGGCTCCTGTCTAAATTGTCCCTAGTATGTGTATGTATGTGAGTTAGGGACCTTAGAGTGTAAGCTCCTTGTGGTTAGGGACTGATGTAAATGTACAATGTATATGTAAAGCGCTGCGTAAATTGACGGTGCTATATAAGTACCTGAAATGAAATAAAAATAGTAACATGACCACATTTTGTTTCATGAAGTGATACTAAAGTATTTTTTTTAATAATTATTTTCAAAGAATTTGACAAACAAAAGGACTAGACTGGTGAATCCCATACATGAGTGGGTAAACCCAATCTATACAGGAATTATCATTCTTCGCTTTACAAAATAAGGTAGAGGGGCCTTAACTCTGGTCAGGGCACCCCCCATGCAAACTGCTAAACAAAGGCTAATGAAAGTGTGTATGACACATAAAAAAAAGAGTTTAAACTAAGCAGGCCCATCTGCACAAGACATAAAACTGTTCATACAACAGTGGAAATATAGATAGCCCAGGATGGCAGTAAAGAAGAGACATGATGACCACCTACAGGTCCTACACTGTCAGATGATGACTGACTGTGCTATATTTGGTCTTTATAGTTTAGGTAAATGAAATGTAGAAAAAAACTCATTATAGTTGAGATACGTTCAATAGGAGCACACAGTGCTCGGGTGAATCTGAGATCCACCTTGAGACCTTAGTTTATACACTTTACCAGGGAGATAATATATTTTGCCTGTGTAGAATGCATGGATATACTGCTTTGGATCCATAAATAATTGAAATGAACAGACCATATACTGTATATAAGCCACTTAAATTATATTTTACCTTCTTGAATTTTGGCATTGAAATATTTTTGTAGGCATATGTTTCCTGGGAGCATGGACTCTACCATCTTTAACTTACTGCTTTAAAAGAGCTAAAGAAATAATATGTCTTTGACATGAAAAAACAGTGTGTTGATGAAGGAATAAAGCCTACGCGAGGTATGGTAAACATCTCTTGTCCTTCATGTTTGTTTAGCATCTAGGAAAGCTACAAATAGTATGATTTTTCAATACAGAGCTCTATAAAAAATATAAGGACCCTAGGGATGACAGAAGAAGTGCAATATAACAAAACGGTAAGTTTGGAGGATTTCACATGTGAGTATTTTTATGGGGAAAGCTATACCTTGGTGTGTTTTTTAATTTGTATAAAAATAATAGTCTCTCCTGTACATGAATCACACAATATTCCATGGTAGTCTAGTAGCCGTAGTAAAAAAAATATATAGATTTAACTGTAGTTAGTAGTTTATGTACTGAGATCTCTTTTATATGTATGGTGGTATGAAGGCTTTTTCCCTTTTCTTTTGGTGCAAAAAAGAGAGATAAGACAACCCCACACTCTTCTGAAATAAAAGGGCCATTATTTTTTTGCAGTCATTGGACTGGATTCACACCACTTATTAAATGCACATTAAATTGAGGTGTGTTAAAATGTGTTTTTTAATGCATTGCAATGATGGCCACTGTGTTTTCTACATTAGAAGTGCAAATGGCTTCATCTTTTTCTTAACTCAAGCTGCAGCATGCGTTGGTCCTTTATAGTGTGTTGAGCTGCATTTTATTTTAACCCAGCACATATCAACCCAGCGAATTGGTGTGAACTGGACCTATTGGAAACATTGCTTTGGGACTGCATTGAACAATGCAGTCCAACACAGCCCAACAGACATGGCAGGAATGGGCCCTAAAATACAGATAGCAACAAGTTCGCCCAGTCACCAATGACCATTGTAAGTGTGATCTTACACATTCTCTGGGGAGCCATGTCGACTCTCCTAAGGAAGCTTGGGATTAAACATTAAAGGATAAGTTCACCTTTTGGAGCATGTTACATATTACACTCTTATTTAGGATTTGTAGTGTAACATGCTCCAGCACCTGTCCCTGCACCCATTTATCGCCTCCTCCCTGGGACAGTGGGTGGGGTTTATTCTCCCTGCACCCCCTGCCACATTCAAAAATGGTGCGGCTGTGAGGGGCTCCACCTGCACAGCCGCATCATTCATTCACAGGAACCTGTGAGTGAGAGAACTACAAGTTCAATCTCCCACTGCAGCAAATGGCTTATAGGTCTCAATTAACTGCAAGGGCACTAATGAGCCCCCACATAGTTCATTCACAAGCCCTGCAGCTTCCAAACTGACAACCCATACAAAGATACAGGCAGAAGTCTGCTGGAGTCTGACATTGCCCCCGTGATCAATGCTCTGCAGGCTCCTGTGCAAGATAAATGTATTATTTCTTACAGAAACGTGAACTTAGCTTTTAAACAGTGGTATTAGTAGTATTCTTTACTTAGAAGTGTATTTGTAAACTGGTGAATCTGAAATTCCCTGTACAAACACAGCATTTATCAACATCTGCTCTTTAATTAGAAATGGCGCTTACTGTACCATTCACCCTACCTATAACCCAGTGAATGGCATTCACCGCACAAGGAGGGCACACTTCACCAGAAACCATTACTATATTTATTGGCATATAACATGCACTTTTTCACCCTGAAAATCGGGTGCAAATAGCGTGTGCGTGCTATAAGCCAATACTTACATTTTAGCTGCCTTGGAGGGGACAGGGAGGGGGGTGGGATGAGCGCTATACATACAGTGAGAATTTCCTGTTTACTTGGGGGCCTCTGTAATAGGAAGTCACGTCTCCTGGAAAGCCATTGGACCACTGTTCTGTCTATCATAGGAGATTCTCACTGTATGTAATCTGTCGGCGCTAGTCCCGCCCCCCTCCCTGTCTTTTCTAGGCTACAGATGGGCATCGATCAGACTGCACTGATGGCAATGGTGAGGCTGCTGCATTAAAGGCAATGGTGAGGCTGCTGCATTGATGGCAATGGTGAGGCTGCTGCATTGATGGCAATGGTGAGGCTGCTGCATTGATGGCAATGGTGAGGCTGCTGCATTGGTGGCAATGATGAGGCTACTGCATTGATGGCAATGGTGAGGCTGCTGCATTGATGTGGACTGATGAGGTTGTATTAATGGCACTTGTGAGGCTGCAGATGGGAACTGACCCTTATTTTGCTTCAAAGTTCTTTTTTTTTAAATTTACGTTTTTTTTCCTGAAACTTACCTCTTAAAATGAATGTGCGTGTTATACGCCTATGCATGTTATACACAGATAATTACTGTATTTAGAACTATTTGAAATTTGTCATGGTGAATTTACATTTTTAAAGTTGGGTTTAATGTCTGAAAATCCATAAACTAAGAAAAGTTAACCTTTCTCCTTCCCCTTGGTCCCCTGGTACCTCATCGTCTCCACATTAAATACAATAAACTTTATAATACTAGTAAAAATTAGATGTTTAAATATACTTTACGTTTTTGTAACTTGAGACCAGTGGCGGCCCATCCATACAGGGTGCAGGGGCGCCGCCCCCCCTAGTTCATGCATCAGGCCCCTAATCTACATGTGGGGTGCCAGAAGCATGGATTTCAATTGTTTTTTTCAGAAGCACATCATTAGAGAGAGAGGCTCTAATAGGCTTCAAAAAAGGATGGGCTCGGGGCACAAAGCATTGTTTCCCAAGCCCATCCAGTCCCAGTTGTGTGACAATAGCAAATAATATTCCCTATTGTCTTCCTGATTCTCCTCCTGGCCAATCAGGAAGCGGGTCCTGGGACATGTCACCTGATTGGCTAAGAGGAAAAGAGATTCTATTGGTCGCTTAGAAGGAGGAGGGAGTAGATGTACAGCTGAAGCTGCCATGATGCTGAGGAGGAGACACAGGGCAAGCCGCCGCCTGGAGTATGCGCTGCCACTTCCTCCGTGGTACCTCTAGTGGTATATTTTTTGGGGAGGGCGGCAAACAGTGCACCCACAGCTACCCCCTGACCGAGGGGGGGTAGCTGTGGATGCACTGTTTGCCACCCTCCCCAAAAAATATACCACTAGCCGTGCTTGAGATTTTTGATAACACGTTGGAATTTAAGAATCAAGGAAGTCAATGAATTTCCCTCCTGCTCAATGGACAGTTCAAATGCCTGTAAAATTGTAAACTGCTATTCTACAAATGCTGCAATTGATTATGTGTACTCAGTTGTACTCAGTTGTTACTGAGTTGTAATATCCTGCAATTTGATTCTAGTTAGCATGTCACGGGTACACTGGGAGTGTTCTTCCCAAAACATGCACTGTTTAAAAATGTCTCTCTTTCCTTTCAAACTTCCAAGGTAGGTTTGAATCTAATTTTGACTGTGCGAAAAGTGGTGATTTTTTTTTTAACATGAGCCTTTCTTCAAAATGAAAGATAGGGATGAGACTGTGGTGAACATGTTTGGGAAAACTTCTCCTGCAATACAAGCAGGGGCACACAGGTGAGCACAGCAGATTAAAGGGGTTGTAAAGGTAAAAATTTTTTCACCTTAATGCATTATATGCATTAAGGTGAAAAAACTTTTGACAATACCGCCGCCCCCAGCCCCCCCGTTTTACTTACCTGACACCTCAAATCTCCGCTGCTCGTTCCCGTCATCTCTATTGCAGCTCAGCCTGGTCGCTGATTGGCTGCAGTGGATGGATTGAAAGCAGCGCAGCCATTGGCTCGCGCTGCTGTCAATCACATCCGATGACGCGGCGCGCCGGGGGGTGTGGCCGAGTGATACAATGAGAGGCTATAGCCGCCGGCTGTATCACGGGAGCGCGCCCGCAATAACTAACCACCATGCGAGGGAGCTCGCATTAAGGTGGTTAGTTCTTGCGGGGAGGAGCTGAAACAGCCGCCGAGGGACCCCAGAAGAGCAGGTTCGGGGCCACTCTGTGCAGAACGAGCTGCACAGTGAAGGTAAGGTAAGGTAAGGTAATAACATGTTAGTTATTTTAAAAAAAAAATAAAATTACCTTTACAACCCCTTTAACATCACAAAGGGTTGAGTAAGTGCACTACAGCAATGCCCACATGAAGAACTACTGAACAGGTTAGGCTCTCCACATACATCTTGTTTTCAATTTTGTAGCAAACTTTAAAGTATTATTTCTGCTTTGTTCCTTCTGTGGTTTGTCTGAGTGTGCTTACAGAGAAGATCTGGTCCAATACTGGATCAATCTAGGAGGAATTTCCGTTGTACACCCCGCAGAGGAATATTCTGCCTGCCTGTTTGTCCATCCTAGCAATAGGTGGTCTACTACATCTGGTAAGCATCCCTGCTCACTGGGTGTGAAGTGCTGTTCTGTTGGAAGCTCTGCACAATTACTTGGTGGTGGATTCCTCTAATTAAGTGTTCTTACTCTCAAACACTTGATATATGAATTTATTCATCATACGTCTTTATGCACATTCATTGTTTATAGTTTTTAATGTTATTTATGCACTGCACTTTATCGTGTATTTAGTAGCACAGTCTGTAGACCTGCGATGCAGGAATTGTCATGCAGAAAAGTCCATAGCTACCTAATGATTCTTAGGGTTCTTAGTATTCTCTTTGAGTTGTAAGAAAACTGCTGATAATACTGAGAGCTGTCATTGCTGACATCCTTCAGACAAAGATAGATGTCTGGATACTCTGTTGATTATGTGAATTCATTTTATAAAAAGTCATTAAAGTAGATAGCACTGTCTTATGAAAAGAGCCAACACAAAGCTAACCATCACATAATCACATTATAGATACTGTATATAGTACAGTGTGAGCTAAAGGAATAGTATAGTTAAATCCTATACCTACAGGAATGTAATGCCGCGTATACACGATCGGAGATTCTAACAAAATCCTGGATTTTTTCCGATGGATGTTAGCTCAAACTTGTCTTGCATACACACGGTCACACAAATGTTGTCGGAAATTCCAAATGTCAAGAACGCTGTGACGTACAAGACGTACGATGAGCCGAGAAAAATGAAGTTCAATAGCCAGTGTGGCTCTTCTGCTTGATTCCGAGCATGCGTGGAATTTTGTGTGTCGGAATTGTGTACACACACGCTCGGAATTTACGACAACGGATTTTGTTGTCGGAAAATTTGAGCTCCAGCTCTCAAATTTTTGTTGTCGGAAATTCCGACAACAAATGTCCGATGGAGCCTACACACGGTCGGAATTTCCGACAACAAGCTCACATCGAACATTTGTTGTCGGAAATTCGGACTGTGTGTATGCGGTATTAGAGTGGTCTAGCAACTTTTATAAGTGATAATTTTTTTTTTTCTTTTGCTAAGTTAAAATAGACCATTTTTTTGTTACCATGGAAGCCAGTGCATGAAGAATCAGTACACTGATTAAAAACAATAAACATAGAAGCAATATGTTTCCCAGCATGTTAGCTTAAAAGTCCATTTTAACAATAACATCTCGATATATGATTACGTTTCAAGGACAGTATATTAACTCAGAAATACTTACATATATTGCCTGACTCCTGCTCAAGACCCAAATATCTCCCCAGTTTTTTTCTGCTGACAAGCAGATTAGAGGAAGCATCTACTACAGCAGCTAACAGAGACACACAATGCTAAGTTGGTGAAGTTTTCATAAATATTTCAGTTTGTCTGATTTTATTTTCTGATCATAAATTACTGCCGCTGGATTGATGGCGCTGTGTGTGAGTTCTGGCTGCTATGCTCCTCTTATTATTCCTGAGCAACCCAATCAGGCATATGTAAAGTGTAAGGATGAGTTAAAATGCAGTAAGCCGCAGCTACCAGTCAGATATTACCTTTCATCAACTTCATTTATATATAAAGGTTTAATGAATGGTGTCCCAGTAATCAACACCAGATTTAATTTTGTGGTTGGATAGAGTGATAATTGATCTGCCTATGTATGTCATCAGGTGAGAGCAGATATGTTCAGCTGAGAAGATCATTGATAATCCATACTGGTTCCCAAGCCAGGTTATGTTTTTTTATGAGGTAAGGATGGCACTAGGTGTGTACACTGGGTATGTAGAAATAATTGCTTGGGTTATACCATTGTGCATGCCTGCTGTTATCTTGGGCTCCCAATATTGTTCAGAGGTTAGATCTTATATGCGTCTAACCACCATGTCAGGGAATTCCTGTTAGACATTTGGCTAATAGAAATATGCATGCGCGCACAAATCCTCACATAAGGGCTCACAAGTGTGCGCATGCGTGCAGGAATGCAAGCACGCGGACGGGCGTGCGCATGAGTTATCTTGGCACCAGACGGACTATTTAAGGAGGACTCTGTCTGTGCTATAATGCTGACTGGTCTTCAGCTGTTCCCTGAGTCTTGTATACTTCCGATGTGCTTCCTTGGTTGCTGACCCATTTTACGCCTGACCTGATCACAGATTCTGTTATCTTGCTCTTCCTCCTGACCTGGCTCGTTCCTGACTTTGGCTCTGTTCCCGATTCTGTACCTCAGTGCATGTCGATGACCCTGGCTATCCTGCGACCACGCTCCTGCCTGCTGGCCCTGGCTTCCCGGCTCATCTGAGTGCCTGCCCAGCTGTCTGTGATTACAGTCCTGCGACCCGCTGTGAGTTCCTGCTGCATGCCTGCCGGAAAGTTAACCCTGCCATACATCCCAGTCCTGCAGTACAAGTGGAGTGCTTCCTTAACCTCAGCTGAACTATGGTGCACAGCTACTGCTCCTGATCTAATAGTTCTTCTGTCTTCTCGGAATCGCAACTCCTGCTACAAGTTCCTGGGCCTACACCTGCAGGCACTAGTGTTCCTCATGTCCCTCGGCTCTCTCTGTTTCACTCTCAGTGGCAGTGGCGTAGTGTGGGGGGTGCGGGGGGTGCCGTGGCCCCGGGCATGACATTTAGGGGGGCGCAATTTCATGCCAGTAGTGTCACTACTGGCTGCCTCCTCCTAGTTTTAATTTCCTGTGTTCTCCATGCTCCGGCCGCCATGTTCAGTGTCTGGCGCCCTGTGATTGGACGTATGGGGGTCATGTGTGGCATGGGACTGGCCTATCCGTGATCGCGGTTGCTCCTGAAGTCCCGCCTCCGCACATGACCCCCATATGCCCAATCACAGTGCGCCAAGAAACAATGAACATGGCGGCCGGAGCGCGGGGGAGACAATCACTGGAAAGTGAGAACCGCAGGAGCCGCTGTCTTCTCCTCCATCTATCCTCCGGACTGATGCAGGACAAGAAGGTGAGGAATGTATAAACACGGGGACTGGGGGCGGAGAGAGAGACGCGCCGTATATGTAGTGTCAGTATAGGGAGACTGTAGGCAGGACAGTATAGTGTACAGTGTAGTATAGTGGAGAGTATAGTGTAGTGGACAGTATAGTGGTCAGTGTAGTGTAGTAGACAGTGTAGTGTAGTTCTCAGTGTAGTATAGTGGTCAGTATAGTGTAGTGGACAGTGTAGTCTAGTGGACAGTATAGTGGTCAGTGTAGTATAGTGGTTAGTGTAGTGGTCAGTATAGTGTAGTGGTCAGTATAGTGTAGTGGACAGTATAGTATAGTGCACAGTGTAGTGTAGTGGACAGTATAGTATAGTGGACAGTGTAGTGTAGTGGACAGTATAGTGGTCAGTGTAGTATAGTGGATAGTATAGTGGTCAGTGTAGTGTAGTGGACAGTATAGTATAGTGGTCAGTGTAGTATAGTGGACAGTATAGTATAGTAAGTGTAGTATAGTGGTCAGTATAGTGTAGTGGACAGTATAGCGGTCAGTGTAGTGGACAGTGTAGTGGTCAGTATAGTGTAGTGGACAGTATAGTGGTTAGTGTAGTGATCAGTATAGTGCAGTAGACAGTATAGTGGTAAGTATAGTGTAGTGGACAGTATAGTATAGTGATCAGTGTAGTATAGTGGACAGTATAGTGTAGTGGTCAGTGTAGTGTAGTGGTCACTGTAGTGGACAGTGTAGTGTAGTTGTCAGTATAGTGTAGTGGTCAGTATAGTGTAGTGGACAGTGTAGTGTAGTGGACAGTATAGTGGTCAGTGTAGTGGTCAGTATAGTGGACAGTGTAGTTCTCAGTGTAGTGGACAGTATATTGGACAATATAGTGTAGTGGACAGTATAGTGGTCAATGTAGTATAGTGGTCAGTGTAGTGGACAGTATAGTGGTCAGTGTAGTGTAGTGGACAGTGTAATGGTCAGTGTAGTGGTGTGGACAGTATAGTGGTCAGTGTAGTGGACAGTATAGTGTAGTGGGCAGTGTAGTGGTCAGTGTAGTGAAGTGGTCAGTATAGTGGTCAGTGTAGTGTACTAGACAGTATAGTGGTCAGTGTAGTGTAGTGGACAGTGTAGTGTAGTGGTCAGTGTAGTGTAGTGGTCAGTGTAGTGTAGTGGACAGTAGGGACGAGCTTCGACTCAAACATCGGCTGTTCACCAGTTCACCGAACAGCGAACAATTTGGGGTAATCGCAGCAAATTTGAAAGCCGCAGAACACCCTTTAAAAGTCTATGGGAGAAATCAAAAGTGCTAATTTTAAAGGCTTATATGCATGGTATTGTCATTAAAAGTGTTTAGGGACCTGGGTCCTGCCCCTGGGGACATGTGTCAATGCAAAAAAAAGTTTTAAAAACGGCCATTTTTTCGGGAGAAGTGATTTTCATAATGCTTAAAGTCAAACAATAAAAGTATAATATTCCTTTAAATTTCGTACCTGGGGGGTGTCTATAGTATGCCTGTAAAGGGGCGCATGTTTCCCGTGTTTAGAACAGTCTGCCAGCAAAATGACATTTCAAAGGAAAAAAAGTCATTTAAAACTACTCGCGGCTATTAATGAATTAATGAACTCGCGGTCCGACAATACACATAACAGTTCATTGATAAAAACTGCATGGGATTCCCCCACAGGGGAACCCTGAACCAAAATTTAAAAAAAAACTGGCGTGGGGGTCCCCCTAAATTCCATACCAGGCCCTTCAGGTCTGTTATGGAGATTAAGGGGAACCCCGCGCCAAAATGTAAAAAAAATGACGTAGGGGTCCCCCTCAAAATTCATACCAGACCCTCCAGGTCTGGTATGGATTTTAAGGGGAACCCCGCGCCAGAATTAATTAAAAAAACTGGTGTGGGGTCCCCCAAAAATCCATACCAGACCCTTATCTGAGCACGCAACCTGGCAGGCCGCAGGAAAAGAGGGGGGGACGAGAGAGCACCCCCCCCCCCCTCCTGAACTGTACCAGGCCACATGCCCTCAACATTGGGAGGGTGCTTTGGGGTAGCCCACCAAAGCACCTTGTCCCCATGTTGATGAGGACAAGGGCCTCATCCCCACAACCCTTGGCCGGTGGTTGTGGGGGTCTGCGGGCTGGGGGCTTATTGGAATCTGGAAGCCCCCTTTAACAAGGGGACCCCCAGATCCCGCCCCCCCCTGTGTGAAATGGTAAGGGGGTACAACAGTACCCCTATCATTTCACAAAAAAACTGTCAAAAATGTTAAAAATGACAAGAGACAGTTTTTGACAATTCCTTTATTTAAAGTCTTCTTTTTTCCATCTTCTATCGTCTTTCTTCTATCTTCCTTTGTTTTTTTCCTCCATCTTCTTCTTCGTCCGATCCTATGCTTCTTTCTCCGGTGTTCTCATCCGGCATCTCCCTCCGCGGCATCTTCTTATCTTCATCTTCTTTTCGGGCCGCTCCGCATCTATGATTGGATGGAAGGCTCCCGCTGTGTGATGCTTCTCTCTTCATCTTTTTCTCTTCATCTTCTTCTATTCATCTTCTTGTCTTCATCTTCTTTTCGGGCCGCTCCGCATTCATGAAGGGCATGGAGAGACGCTCCCGCTGTGTGACGCTTCTCGTCTTCTGACTGTTCTTAAATAGCGGAGGTCAGGGCCACCTGGTGACCCCGCCCCCCTCTGACGCACGGGGACTTGACGGGGACTTCCCTGCCCTCTCTGACGTCACAGGGAATGCCACAGGGAAGTCCCCGTCAAGTCCCCGTGCGTAGGAGGGGGGCGGAGTCACTGGGTGGCTCCCCCCCATTATTTAAGAACCATCAGAAGAGGAGAATCGTCACACAGCGGGAGCCTCCCACCATGCCATCATGGATGCGGAGTGGCCCGAAAAGAAGATGAAGATAAAAAGATGAAGAGAAGAAGATGCCACGGAGGGAGATGCCGGACGAGAACACCGGAGAAAGAAGCAGAGGATCGGAGGAAGAAGAAGATGGAGGAAGAAACCGAAGGAAGATAGAAGAAAGAAGAAAGAAGATAGAAGATGGAAAAAAGAAGACTTTAAATAAAGGAATTGTCAAAAACTGTCTCTTGTAATTTTTAACATTTTTGACAGTTTTTTTGTGAAATGGTAGGGGTACTTTTGTACCCCCTTACCATTTCACACAGCGGGGGGGCCGGGATCTGGGGGTCCCCTTGTTAAAGGGGGCTTCCAGATTCCGATAAGCCCCCCGCCCGCAGACCCCCACAACCACCAGCCAAGGGTTGTGGGGATGAGGCCCTTGTCCTCATCAACATGGGGACAAGGTGCTTTGGTGGGCTATGGCTGGTATGGTTCAGGAGGGGGGGCGCTCTCTCGTCCCCCCCTCTTTTCCTGCAACCTGCCAGGTTGCGTGCTCGGATAAGGGTCTGGTATGGATTTTTGGGGGGACCCCACGCCAATTTTTTTAAAATTTTGGCGCAGGGTTCCCCTTAAAATCCATACCAGTCCTGAAGGGTCTGGTATGAATTTTGAGGGGGACCCCTACGTCATTTTTTAAAAAAATTTTGGCGCGGGGTTCCCCTTAATATCCATACCAGACCTGAAGGGCCTGGTATGGAATTTAGGGGGACCCCCAAGCCAGTTTCTTTTTAAATTTTGGTTCGGGGTTCCCCTGTGTTGAATTCCCATGCCGTTTTTTATCAATAAACTTTTATGTGTATTGTCGGACCGGCAATTCATTAATAGCCGCGAGTAGTTTTAAATGACTTTTTTCCTTTGAAATGTCATTTTGCTGTCAGACTGTTCTAAACACGGGAAACATGCGCCCCTTTACAGGCATACTATAGACACCCCCTAGGTACGAAATTTAAAGGAATATTACACTTTTATTGTTTGACTTTAAGCATTATTAAAATCACTGCTCCCGAAAAAACGGCTGTTTTTAAAACTTTTTTTTGCATTGATACATGCGCCCTGGGGCAGGACCCGGGTCCCCAAACCCTTTTTAGGACAATACCATGCAAATTAGCCTTTAAAATGAGCACTTTTGATTTCGAACTTTCGAGTCCCATAGACTTCAATAGGGTTCTAAAGTTTGTGCAAAGTTTTGGTCTGTTCGCAAGTTCTGGTGCGAACCGGACCCGGGGGGTGTTCGGCTCATCCCTAGTGGACAGTATAGTGGTCAGTGTAGTTCTTAGTGTAGTGGACAGTATAGTATAGTGGTCAGTGTAGTGTGTAATGGTCAGTAAAGGAATCAGGTTGGTCAGTGTTGAAATCAAGTAGGTTAGTGTAGTGGTCAGTATAGGAATCAGGTAGGTCAGTACTATTGTATTTGAAGGGACTCGGGGAGTGCTAAAAGTCCGCAGGTTATGGGGGGGTGCAAATTACTTGCCTTGCCCCGGGTGCTGACAATCCACGCTACGCCACTGCTCAGTGGGACCAGGATTGGAGATACAAGAGAGACCGACCTCGTCATTTCAGTCTCCCTTCAGGTACGTGGCACACCATCTCATGTCTGTGGCCAGCTTTATTATATTTTGTATATAGTCATGTTGTAAAGCGCTACGTAAACTGTTGGCGCTATATAAATCCTGTATAATAATAATAATAATAATATTGCATTTTACCTTTTCAAATAAGATACAATAATGCATATCTAAATTCAATCTCTAAAATCTCATATTTGTTGTAAATTTTACTAGGTTAATGTAACTTTTCCAGTTATTTTCACTCTTCTTGAAGTTGAAACCTGTTGATCATGACATAAAGGGCCACTTTCTGGTATAGGATGACAACTGTCTCCCAACTGTCAGCCTCTAGTTGAGCGGGTGTGCCAGCAAACACTATGCAGGCAATGTCCACTGTTGTCACTATCAGCAAACCAGTCCAGCTGATGCAAAACTAATGATGGGTTGAGTGCATGCAGACAGGCAGAGGATTAAAGAGCTGGGAGGAGATCATCAGCTCTTATGTGCAAAAAAAGGATGAAAAGAAGGTGAAAAAAGTTGTGTCATCCAGTTAGGGTCAAGATCTTCTTTAAAAAGATTTGATCTTATGCATTGAGCTATTGGTACATTGTTATCTTTCTCCTTAACTTAAAAAAATGCATTTGCCTACTTTTAAAATGGCCAGCTGCTATAGGTTTCATCATAGATTTGCTAGTTTGGATGTCATTAGCATTCTGTCAGAATTTATGACAAAGATGTGTGAAATGACCTTCTGGTATTGAAAGCTTCTTCTGCCAATAGTCATCAGCATGGCAGAACTGGGGATTCTTCAATGTGAGGTTAATAACTATAATGAAGAAGGGACTAAGAATCTAAAGTACAATGCTTCTATATTTTATAAAAGAAAAAAATTACAAAAGCAGAAAAAAAATTCTACCTATATTACACTCTATTGCTATTAGGCTAATTTACTATCTGAATAGATTTATATATCTGACAAGATACGTCAATTTAAAAATGAATGTTATTATTCAGAATATGGGGTTTTTCACAATGCCATCTTAAAGTGGTTGTTAAGCCACTCTAACCTGTATATACCATCAGCACTGCTTCCTATTGTAGTATCCCCTTCTGTGTGTGATTTATAAAAATAAATGCTTCAAATACCTAATTTCACAGCCAAGATTGCGATCACATGACCAAGCAGCTTTCTCCTTTCCTCCTCCGAGAGATGTGAAATTTAGTTTTGAGTATAGCCTCACATATTAAATTTAACTAGACATAACAAAGTACCATCATCTGAATTAGTATAGAGAAGCAGGGGAGGGTGGGGAAACAGGGCAGTTGCTGAGGCTGACCATGAAAATTATTCCCACCTGAATGGTTATGGTGGACTATCTCGGTACTGATAAACAACAATGTAGTTATAATATAAAATTAATTATTTATTACATATAAAAATAACATACAAAATTAATTTTAAAAGCAGGGTTGAAATAATCAAACAAATATTCAGGGTTCCCCCAAGAGGTATCTGTTGATGAAGTGTGTCTCAAAGATTGACCTTTCCTCTACTAGTTTTGTGGTACATACACCACTTCCTCAGGAGGAATAATCTAAAAAAACAGTAATTGGATAAATCACAAAGCAAATAAGTTACAGTTGAGAAACTTATACAGTTATAGTTCAGCAAAAGAACATAAAAAGAGCAAGTTGCTCACCCGACGGGTTAATGGCCAAGTGTGGAACCAGTACATTTTGCCAAATTCCATGACAGTAATCCTAGGGGCCTTACAGTTAAAGGGATTTATGTGCAGAATTTACCCCCTAGAAGAGGGGACTTCGACACTATTCTCCTTCAAAAGGAGAAAATGTGGACGTACTACTTAGACTCTTTAGCCCCTAAGGGGTTGAACACTGAATGTAGTCTACAACCCTTTTTAGAGAAATGATAGCTTTCCCTAAAAATTTTCGGGTGAATTCTTAATATAGTCATTATCGCTAATAAATAAGTTCTTCACTCTTTCTATGGCTATTTTCTACTAGTCATTATTTAATAATTATTCCCCATCCCCCTTCCCCCTGATTCTTTCCCTCCCCCCCTCCCCTTCCCCTTTCTCCCCCACCCTTCCCCCCTCCCCCCCCCTTCCCTCCCTTTCCTCCCCCCTTCCCTCCCTTTCCTCCCTTTCCTTGTTTTCTATCTCACAATCACCACCTTTATTAGTTCATTTATGTGCTTAATGTGTACATTTTTCCCTTTGCTGAATGTCTTACACATGAGGGGTATGGATGGTGACATCTAGTGGATAGAGGCAGGAATTGCATCCTTTAGTACCTATTTAAGTCTCTCACCACAGACCCCTCCTTGCTCTGAGGAAACCAGCGTCAATTGGCTGGTGAAACGCGTCAGCGGTGTGACGTCAGCACGTCACTGGGAGCCGCGCGCAATTCGATCTGGCTATTCGATCTCGCCTGTGTTTACACAGACTCAACAGCTGATGCTAGTCTCCTCTGCTAACATCGCACTATACTGAGACATCCTCCCTACAGCGGCTTCACAGCAAGAGACGGTCCTTTATTTTGGATTTCATCTGTACCATCACAGCGGCACCTATCCATGTAGAGACCCAGGAATTAAAGGCTTATTGCAATCTGACGACGGTGATACTGCGGCTGGTGAAATCCTCCCACTTCATTCAGCACCTTCAAAACGTATGTCAGTTTTCTTTGCATTTTCCTCTTGCTGTCTCCATGGACATATATCCTGCTGCTTGTGTAGTTTAATCTACATCCTCCCTTGCTGGAACCTGGACATGGTTTGATTTGCAACCTGCTTTACAGCTGTTATATACACAACCTTAGTGCAAAGTTAATCCTTTACGAGATCGATTTTTCTGTGTAGAACAACATCACACCCAACCTATAGCCAGATCGTTCATCCACCCACATCCTAACTATATCGGTATAGGAACTGCCCTTGCTATACTGGACACTCCATTTTTGGTTAATTGTTACCTATAATTGCTACTCCAACTGGGCTGGACTTTCTTATTGTTCATTATACCTTATCAATATACCAGAGATGTGAATGATGTGTATGAGTGGATGTGTAACCCCGGCTCCCATATGTTTTTAATTACCTCTTGTGACAACGTTGTCCATTTTTAATTGGTTTGTGGTAACCGTCAGTCTCCATTGCTGCTTTTTTCACTTTTTTGTATCTCAATTTGGTTTATAATTTAGGTAATAAATAAAGCTGGTTTTGTATTAACATCAGTGTTCTTTGTTGACCTCTTTTAGAGAATTCTTTCTCTATTGTTTTTTGCTACTTGTTCATAGGGCAACTGGAACTGCATGCAGGCTTATGCCTGCATGATTGTTTTATACTCACCCGCTAAAATGGCCATTTATGGAATTAATTAATTGGTTGATCCAGGCAATACCTCTGTTTTTTTTTTTTTTTCAAGTGTGGAACCAGGCGGTTCGAAATAAGCTCCCCCCATGGCGGACAAGGGGGATCCTGGAGTTCTGAGGCAAAGGTGTGAGTAAGGGTCAGGGAGATCAGTTGGTACCAGTTAGAGTTGTTCAAAATCGTCAGGCACATTGATTGATACTGAGTATGTGTCATTAAGACAATATTACCACCTTTATCCGATTGTTTGATCACAAATTTGGAACATTTTTGTAAAGATTTAGGTGCCTTAGTTTGTCTGGTATTAAAGAGGGAGTCCCCTGAATTTTTTTTTTTTTGTAAAGTCAGCAGCTACAAATACTGCAGCTGCTGACTTTTAAAATAAGGACACTTACCTGTCACAGGGTCCAGCGATGTCGGCACCCGAGGCCGAACCGTCCCTCAGCTGCCGCCGCTATCTTCGGTATGGGAATCAGGAAATGAAGCCTTGCAGCTTCACTTCCCGGTTCCCTACTGCACATGTGTGAGTCGCGCAGCGCAATCTGAATGGTCCGTGCTGTCTCTGGGACCCGTGTGTGTCCCAGCAGAGCGCGGCGGGACAGGAAGAGGAATAGACTCCCGTGGGAGTCTATGCCCGGAAGTGGGTGCAAATACCTGTCTTAGACAGGTATCTGCACCCCCCTCCCCCCTGAAAGGTGCCAAATGTGACATCGGAGGGGGGGAGGGTTCCGAAAAGCAGAGGTTCAATTTTTGTGTGAACCTCCATTTTAAGGTTAGATGGAATCTCATGCCAATGCTGTTGCTTATGGTCCCTGATAGTTGCATGTAGGAAAGCCCAAATGACCGGGCAGGTCATGAGGTCAGGAAATCTACGGGAATGTAGTGGAAAATGTCTAGTCGGGCGACTCTGGGTTGTGGCCGGGGTAGGGGCCAGGAGTACACCAGGAGGGGGGGCAGAGGAGGGGAAAATGTCCTCTGTCGCTCCCTCATTATATAGAAGCATGAGGTCGCAAAGTGCCCAAAACCCATCCATACTGAAATGTTTTGCGCCTTCCGCAAGCTCACATTCAAGATTCAACTATGCTCGGTCCTTATCAAATATAAACTTAAAAGTGAGGTTAAAAATAGAGATCTTTAATGGTCTCAGTGACTTTGAGTGCATCAAGTGGACAAAAACCCAAACCTAGGTGTTAAATTTATAATGTTGGGGTGAGTATCGTGTTGGGAGTTTTGGCTAGGGACGATGGGGGTTTGAGGACATATGTGTCCAGATTCCCCTGTTGTTTTTTGAGGTCTAAAAAAATAAGATAAGGGGATGCATGACTGACGGCTGACAGACAGGTAGGACACTACTGGCGAACTGTTGGGGATCTCATATGCTGGTACCCCCTCTCTCTCCTCCTCTATGCTTTGTATGTCCTAATTATTTGGCTTATATACATATTATCATTCTTTCACTCTGCAGATTTAATCTGTTGCTCCTGGTTTCTGGCTGGTTAAACACTAAGGGACTCTGTACCAGGTTGCGATTGGATGCTTAATCCCCTTTCAGGCCTTAATTATCCATCCACATTATATGACCAGGCCAGCCACTTGGCGACACCGCTGTCTGCCCAGCTGTCTACTCCAATCTGTCAGGACTTACTGTCTTCCCCTGGAGCTTTGAAATATTATGATTATCTGTATTGTTGGATTATAGGTGAGTTATATTGCTCCCTGGCATACCTCATAGTGACCCCTGCATCTCTGTTCCTTGGTTTTTCCATTTTCCTTTCCCTTTTCCCTTCCCCCCTCCTTCCCTCTCCCTTTTTCCCCCACTTCCCCCCTTCCCTCTCTTCCCCCCCTCCTTTTTCACCCTCCTTTTTTCTTCCCCCTCCTTCTCTCCCCTCCTGTTTCAGCTCCCCCTTTTCTCCCCCTTTCCCTCCCCCCTCCTTTTTCTCCCTTCTTCCTCTCCCCTCCCACCCCCCTTCCCTACCCTAATATCCAATCTGTTTTGCCTCTTTTCCTCTTCCCTTCCTCCCCCCCTTCCCCCCTTTTTCTTTTTCCCTCAACCCCTTCTTCCATCCACTTTCTATCCCCCCCCTTTTTTTCTCTTCCCCTTTGTCCTCTTTTCCCTTACCTTTTCTCCCCTCTTTTCCTCACTCTACCTCCCTTCCTTCCCCTTCTTCTCCCTCCCTTCCCCAACAACAACCCCCTCCCCCCTTCCCCCCTTCCCCCCTTCCCTCCCTTTCCTCCCCCTTCCGGTCCTCCTTTTTCTTTTCCTCCCTTTTTCTTTTCCTCTTCTCACCTCCTGTGGAATGACTATGTATGACATGCCATTTTATCATTATTATTCCCTCTTATTTAGTACTATGTTCCTCACAATCCCCCTTGTCCACTGAGAGGGGAGCTTTTTTCAAACCGCCTGGTTCCACACTTTGCCACTGACCCGTCGGGTGAACAACTCGCTCTTTTTATGTTCTTTTGCTGAACTATAACTTTCTCAACTGTAACTTATTTGCTTTGTGCTTTATCCAATTACTTGTCTTATAGATCATTCCTCCTGAGGAAGCGGTGTATGTATCGCAAAACTAGTAGAGGAAAGGTCAATCTTTGAGACACACTTCATCATCAGATACCTCTTGGGGGAACCCTGAGTATTTGTTTATTGATTATTTCAACCCTGCTTTTAAAAAGAATTTTGTATGTTATTTTTATATGTAATAAATAATTAATTATGTTGTTGTTTATCAGTACCGAGATAGTCCACCATAACCATTCAGGTGGGAACAATTTGCATGGTCAGCCTCAGCAACTGCCCTATTTCCCCACCCTCCCGTTTCTCCTCTGAGAGATGCAGCGGGCGGGGCTGAGATTCCCCTGTTGATGTCAGTCTGGAGGGGAGGAGGGGGGAGGAGAAAAGGCGGAGAGAGCTGGCTAGCCATGTGATCGCAATCTCGGCTCTTAAATTAGGTATTTACAGCATTTATATTTATAAATCATTCACAGAGGGGGACACTGAAATAGGAGGCAGTGCTGATGGTGTATACAGGTTAGTGTTTTGAGAGCAGAAGGAGGGGCAGCTCACACACAGACAGAGAGGGGAAGGGGAGGAGGACACAGGGGCAGAGTGGAGAGCAGATAGCAGGCTGCTGATAACGGAGGCAGGTAAACTGACCAATGATGTCAGGGCTCAGCAGCCATGATACACCGTGGTCAGTTTACAGAGGGGTGAGGGGAAACTGGCAGGATCGCCAGGTTTTTTAGGTGTTACAGAGGGCCAAATGACATGACAAGCACTGTGTCATATAACATGCTTTAAAGGAGCAGGATCCAATTTTTTTGGGGGGGGGTTAACAAATGCTTTAAATTCAACAGAATATGGTACCCCTGACAATCTTCCAGAACCTTAGAGATACCTCCCTAGTGTCTTGTTCATCTGGGAGTGAATAGGACTGTCTGGCAGGGTGGGTCTTATCCCCATCACCCTCCTCAACCCTCCTTCCCTCCTCTCCCTCCTTTTACTTTCCCTCCACTCTACCCTTTTTTTTCTTTTCCTTCTCTATATTATTTTCTTTTTCTCACATAACCTGGTTGTGCAACCCATATTGCAGCAGACTTCTTATCCTATCCTTATATATTCTCACAATGGGAGTTATGCTTTGATATTATTGTTCTCTTTTTTTTGTAAAGTGATCTAGATATCAATGATTCACGTTCTTGTATTGTTTAGTTCACTGGCTGGAATTGTATCAGAACACTAGTTCAAAACATGTTGGGTACATAGCCTGTTGCACCCTCTACACCACACTATTCCTTTTTATTTTTTGTGATCACTCCATGTACACATCTTGATGGTTTGTACGCGTTTTATCAATTGTTTTTATTGAATACATTTTTTTTTACCATGGGTTCATCTGCACTATGTGGAGGCCTTTTTTGTCCTTTTTCTCCCATGCTGTCATTTGGATTTCGGTTTGATGACCACAAATTCCGGTCAGCTGGAGTGTCCGCTGTGCAACATCCACCATTGATCCTTCGATGCAGACACAGGTATACACCATCTTACTGCAAAGGTTCTAGTTGAAGATCCAGTGGAAACGATTGTCTTATGCTTGATTGACCCACCGCCGCTGGCGTGTACATCCACGTTTTAGGGTAAGAGTAGCCATTCCCTCTGTTGTCTTTGATGTACACCTGTGATCGCTGTATAAAGAAGCTGTGTTTTTCACATTTTGTCATCACTAGAGGATACATCTTTCACTGCCTTCTCTAATAGACTGTACAACATCACCCAGAGGAATTCTTGGATGTGCATTTGTCCATTATAGACTTTTTTTCCCTTTTGGTTATTTTGTATCTTACGTTCACGTGCACCTTCAGCTTTTATGTGGGTTATGCATAAATGAGTTGATCTATTTATTTATTTTGTTTCTCACTTTTATTGTATATTTGCACAGACCAGCATATTTTGTATCACTTATCATTCAACCTTTGACTGCTTACTCCTAGAGTGGCCCTGGGGGGTTTTTGTATTCCCTAAGCTCTGCATTTATTATTTTTCATTTTATGTTGACTTCTGGATCAATACCTTATGATGCATATCGATGATATGTATGTAACACTTTACTTTAAAGTGCATGTAAACCCTCACATATACCCAGTGAAGTGAACAGCCTCAGATGATACACAGAGATGAAACAAATCTCCCCACATAGGTTATACATGTATATATATATATATATGCTGTTTTCAGCTTTCTAAACTCTTTAGAAAGTGCACATCATGTTAGAAATTGTTCTTCCTGCTTTAGAAAGGGGTGTGGAGTCTGGGCATACACTCTGTGACAGCTGATTGGAGGAAAGGCACACACTCCCCTCCACATAGGCAGAAGAATGAAGACACTTACAGAGCTGTGCTGTGAATAGACAAGCTCTCTGCTTATCTATCACTAAGTTCCCTCCCCAGCACAAATTTTCAGCTGCGTTTATCTCCTGTGTTTGTCAGAAGTTATTATGCTGATAACAGAGGAATGGAGCAGCAGAAATACACAGGACCTAGGGCTTTGGAGAGAGATAAGTAAACACTACAGATATATGTGCCCAGGTCAGATTTCATGAATGGGGTTCACATCCACTTTAATGTTGGATGACTAAAATCCACTGTAACTTATTGTACAAATATTCCTTTTTTTTGAAAAATATAATTAAAAGAAAAAAGTAATAAAAAAGGGGGTTTTATTTTTATTAGAATATGATACTGTATTGTAGAGCTTTACGTAAAGCGTAACTTCACTTTTGATGATGAGAAAAGCATTCCCTTGCAAGGATTATAACAAACTTTGCTGCAGATTCCTACCTTTTGTTATTCTGAAGAAATCCCTGTGTGTTCTTCTGAGTCTTTGTGCTAAGTGGGTCTAATGGGCATGGTTTTATAATTATCAGTCAACTGTGGCAGCTGCAGAGCACTAATGAGGAAAGCTGGTGGGCCTGCATCCCTTTAGATGTGTTCCTATGACACTTTTGTTGCAGGGGATGCCTGAAATCTGACTTGTTTCTTAGGAAACTTCTGGGAAAATTGGTGAACCAATCACACAAGCAGGAAATTATGTTTCTTGTTAGTGGTCAGTACATACTCAGTGTACATAACAACTCCAGGTAGCCATATTGCATTGCATTTTCAGAAAATTACAGCGGCTACAGATTGAAAAGGAAAGGTAATTTTTAATAACATTTAATTACAATACGACTTGAATCGCAATTGTATATGCTATATTATTTTTTCTTTATATGCTATTTTTTTTTCCCCACGAAAGTAGAGTTCCCCTTTAATAAGATACTGTGACCTTGACCAAAGCATTTTAAATCCAATCTTTTATTTTCCTGTATCCCAAATACGAAAGCTCTTTTAGTGGAAGCAATACAAATGACTCCAGCTTCCTGCCAATTTCTACATCCTAAAGAATTTTACAAAATTCAATGACAGTCATTTAATGACATTCAAAAGCTGCTGATTTAATCTGAAGACAAGGCCCATTCCAATCTTATCAGCAAATGATGCACGCAGACATCCTGGGTCACATAATTCTTTAGTAAGTTAGCCTTAGAACTGGCAAGTCAACTAAGCATGAAAACTGGCAATATATACTTGACAGTACCAGGCATATAGTTTTAGAACATGGAACTGTCTGTAATTAACCAACAGTTCAGGAACAATTTGACATGTCTACTTTGCTGTGGAATGCAACTCACATCCTGTGGTACATCATAAATGTGAAATTCATCTTCTACGTGCAATTTTCACTACACTGCCTCCTAAAGCAGAACAGTAGGCACATTCACAATGCTTTCATTCACAGAGGAATACTTTTTCTAAAACGCACTTTCTTCCTGCCAGAGGTGAAATATGTGCTATAACCATCAGTATTCCTACACAGCAATTATGAAAAGATGAATATATTTGATTCACAATGATTTCAGGCAGTACTGTACTGCAGTACAGTAATTCAGGCAGATGTATTAGATTTTATATACAAATCTAAAAAGCATATTCTCCCATTTGTATTATCATTTTCTTTAAAGGAGTTGAAAAGTTAGAAGGTTTTTTATCTTAATGCATTCTGTGCATTAAGATAAAAAGCCTTCTGTGTCCAGCAGCCCCCCTTGGCACCCCTAATACCTACCGGAGCCCAGTGCCAGGACAAGGTCATCTAACGACCAGGGCAATGATGCCAAACGGCGCCCCCCCAATCCCCTGCCTCCCGGGGGAGTAGAAGGTGGGGTGCAGTAAATAGCGATGCGTGCAGCGCGTCTTGCTGAAACATATGTAACATATGAATTTATCAGCAGTACACATTCTATCCTGCAATTAAATATGGGGCTCACAATGATTTAGAAAGAAATTCCCTAACATCAGTGTAAGGAAAAAATGCCCCTGCATTGGTGGGGTCACTGGAATGAAAAATGTGGTGTGAAACTAAGGACTGATTTGGTGGTGGTTTGAAGAGGGAGGGGGGCTGGGAAGGCGGGGGCTCTGTGGAATGCATTTATCTAAGGGTCTCTGTGTCACTCTGAAGGAGTAAGGCTTTGTTCCGAGGTGCAGCCAAGGGGTAGTAAAAACAGGTGGTTGACCCTTGGTTTTATTACTCCAGACCTGAACACTAACATGCTCCTGCTCATGGCTATATACATGCCAAGGCAAAACATTAAACAGCATATCACTTTTGATGGGCATTGCCTGAACTGGCGAATGCAGTTCTATGGCTCCGAGCTACTGCTGTGCGTATGATTTCATCATGGTAGTACAACTCCCTTACATCAGGGTCCCCAGAGTTCCACCTTACATCAGTGTCCCCTCCTTTCATTAGGGTCCCCAAAGTCCCCCACTTACATCAGGGTTCCCACAGTCCTTACTTCTTACATCAGGGTCCCTAGAGTCACCTCTCACACCGGTTCCATAGTGTTCCCCCCTTACATCAGAGTCCCCCCTTTTATTAGGGTCCCCTCTTACCTCAGGGACCCCAGAGTCTCCCCCTTACAGTGTTTCCAGATTCCCCCCTCCTTAAATCAGGGTCACCAGAGTCACCCCCTCACATTAAGGTTACCAGATTTCCCTCAGCTTAAAACAGGGTGCCCAGAGATCCTACTCACATTAGGGTCCCCTAAGATCCCCATACAGCAGGGTCCCCTGATATCCCTCATACAGCAGGGTCCCCTGAGATCTTCCATACAGCAGGGTTTCCTGAGATCCCCCATACAGCAGGGTTTCCTGAGATCCCCCATACAGCAGTGTTCCCTAAGATCCCCCATACAGCAGGGTCCCCTGAGATCACCCCCATACTGCTGGGTCCCCTGAGATTCCCCCATACAGCAGGGTCCCCTGAGATCCCCATACAGCAGGTTCCCCTGAGATCCCCATACATTAGGGTCAACCAGAGATCCCTTATACAGCAGGGTCCCCCGAGATCCCCCATACAGCAGGGTCCCCTGAGATCCCTATACAGCAGGGTCCCCTGAGATCCCCATACAGCAGGGTCCCCTGAGATCCCCCATACAGCAGGGTCCCCTGAGATCTTCCATACAGCAGGGTTTCCTGAGATCCCCCATACAGCAGTGTCCCCTAAGATCACCCATACAGCAGGGTCCCCTGAGATCACCCCCATACAGCTGGGTCCCCTGAGATTCCCCCATACAGCAGGGTCCCCTGAGATCCCCATACAGCAGGTTCCACTGAGATCCCCATACATCAAGGTCCCCCAGAGATCCCTTATACAGCAGGGTCCCCAGAGATCCCCCATACAACAGGGTCCCCTGAGATCCCCCATACAGCAGAGTCACCCCCTCACATTAACATTAGCAGATTCCTTTCAGCTTAAAACAGGGTTCCCAGAGCTCCCCCTCACATTAGGGTCCCCTAAGATCCCTATACAGCAGGGTCCCCTGATATCCCCCATACAGCAGGGTCCCCTGAGATCCCCCCCATACAGCAAGGTCCCCTGAGATCCCCATAAAAGAGGGTCCCCTGAGATCCCCCCTACAGCAGGGTCCCCTGATATCCTACTTACATTATGGTCTGATTCTTATTAGTGGAGCTACAGGACATACACGAGGAGGCTCTGAGACCTGGCACTGAGCCAGCAAAAAGTCCCTTTCTTCTACTCTGAAGGCCAGGGCTTTGGAAGCGGGGCAAGCACCTGATTGGTTGATGGGATGCCAGAGGTCCTACCAATCAGCCACAAACACTGACAGCGTGGGCAGCGGTGGGGGAGGTGGATGCTGACAGACAGCAAATTTTCACAGGCATGGGCGCTGTTGCTGAAGATCGTGGCCGCAGCAAAGATACTAAACAGGTATTTGTAACTGGAATCCCCAACTCTATGCTGTTGGTAGCAGAGGTGGAGTCTGGGAACTGTGACAGCGGGGATTTGGTGAAGCTTGCAATCTGGCCCCCCCATCCTTAAAAGACTCCACCCAGGGCAAGTGCCTCTCCTGCCCCTGACTTGTACTGGCCCTGCCGGAGCCCCATCTCCAGCGATGTCCACAAATGTCTCTGCTGTCCGAGACTCTCCCTCCTGATTGGCTGAGACACAGCAGTGGTGCCATTGGCTTCCGCTGCTGTCAAACAAAGTCAATCAGCCAATCAGGAGAGAGAGGGGGCGGGACCGGGCCACAGCTCCATGTCTGAATGGACACAGGGAGCTGTGACTTGGCTCGGGTGCCCCCATAGCAAGCTGCTTGCTTTGTGGACACTCGACAGGAGGAAGGGTCCAGAAGAGCCGAAGAGGGACACGAAAAGAGGAGGATCCGGGCTGTTCTGTGCAAATCCACTGCAACAGAGCAGGTTAGTATAACATGTTTGTTATTTTTATCAGAAAAAAAAAAAACAAGACTTTACAATCACTTTAAGATAAACTTCATACCTACCCCTATCAAACGTGCATCAAAGTGCATTATATTGAAAATGGACCACTTTAAAATGCTTTAAATCCTAAATCTGTTTTTTCAGTATGTATGGTGTCATGCCTCACGTTATACTGTTTTCTGTATATCATAATTTTTGCTAAATCTTTTTTAAAGTTTTCATGTGGAGATTCTATCAGTAACAGCACTTCCTGGTGCAAGCTGACAATGCAAAGTCACTGCTTCACAACTAGCAGCAGTGTAGTTAACCTGCCATGTGTACTACTTCTGCAGTTGTCTGGTGGGTTGGCTATTTAAAAGAACTGATAGACAGACCAACAGCCAGTTGAGAGAGCAGTGGCAGAGTTGCTGGGCAGCACAGGAAGGAAGGGAGGGAGGGGGTCAGGTGCTGGCCCGAATTGTGCAGTGTCTGGGGTGTTTTGGTATCCTGGTACACACAGGTAGTTTCTTTTTCATTCAACCTCACTGAGCTACTCACTGAGCTAGTGTGTTCTGATAGGGGAACTGAACACCCCCCCCGCGCGCGCGCGCACCAGAACCCACCAGTCAGCGCAAGCTGCTGTCGATCGGCTGTTTTCCAGCATGTCCATTCAACAGAAGATGAATGTTAGGCCAGTTTCTGTCAGACAGGCAGGCTTTTGTACACACTAGCCCAATTCTGCCAGTTTCTGCTTAACCGGACAGTACAGGACGAAATTCATCCCATGTGTACCATCCTTTATGGAGGTTCAGAGTCTGGTGTTCAATGGAAAGGGTGCATGGTTGCAGGAAGATGCAATGTTATGCTGCAGAGGGCAAAGGGTAAGGGGTACTGCAGGGGGTTTAGTTAGCATGAGGAGGAGTTAGACATTAGGAGACCCTTTCTGACCTATGCATTATGTTAATGTGCGTTTTACAGGGCATTATAGCAACAGACATTGCATTGTGTGGAACATTACAGTGAATTCAGAATGACACTCCAGTTCCCGAGTACAGTAGGTGAATTACAGTGTGTATGACTTGGGTTGTAAGGCATTGCTTAAAAAAGGTGCAGGTCAGTTTTTTCTTTCATTGCTGTGCATTGGCAGCTTTTTCTTGATGAACAAGCTGCCTTTTTTTTTTTTTTTTGAAAAAATTTTTATTGATGTTTACATAGCATAAACAGGTACAGAGCAGTAATATCAAAGCAGGTTATCTCATATACATACAAATAAGTGTATATGTCTTAGCATAGATAAGGCGGGAACAAGGCAGAACTATCTTATACAAATGGGGGGGGAGTGAAGGAGGGGAGGGGAATCTGCCAAGCGGATTAATGTTTCCTAAAGATTAAGAGCTGATTAACATAGTACCCAGTACAATGGGTGTATTACAGTGCATTACAATACAACCTCAGGAGTGGAAGCATAGTATAAACAAGAATGTCCTATAAGGATGCATTATATTCAAACAGTAACAATATTGGCTGTGTGAGTAACCAGTGTCAGAGATACGGGAGACATGGAAGTCAAGGGGCTGCGATGACTTTGTGTGAAATTATGATGTAAGAAGGCTGGGGGGGTCCGTCTGGGTAGGATACTTAATTTTAAGTTTGCCCAGAGAATTTGAGATATCTCTTTTCAGGTACCAATCAGTGTATCGGAATGGGCGCATGATATCTTGTAGAGCCGTCTGAGTGAATGTGGCTTCTATATATTTACGCCACCTCATGAAGAAGCGCGAAGTAGAGCGAAAGTTCAGTGAAATGGTGTCGAGCCGTTCATATAGAAAAGTGACATCATAGCTTTTTTTACTTCGGGTAGTGCAGGTGGCGACGTTAAAATCCAATGTTTCATTATTGTTCTGCGAGCTACTAGAAGGAGTAGATGTGCCCATCGGGGAATATTTGTAGGTCCTCTGGTTGTTGGAGGAGCTGTTTGGGGCGTAAATCCAAATAGGCATAGTAGTTGATCCCTTGGGATTTTTGTTTTGTTGATTCTGTCAATGTAATCCAAAATAGCGTTCCAGAAAGTAGTTATGGCTGTGCAGTCCCAGAGGCGGTGCAATAGGGTGGGGCGTGGTTCCGAGCACCAAGGGCATTTCATTTGACTTGGATTGTTTTTGGTGAAGTGAAAAGGGAGGTATGCTCTGTGTATAATTTTGAATTGGGTTTCCCGCCAAGTTTCAGATATCGTTAGTTTGCGGACTTGTCTGTATCCTTCAAGTATTTTTTCTGATAGTTCCTCATCTCCTAAGATAGTAGACCATTTATGAAATGGTTTGAGGTGGTATTTTGCAGATTGATGTTGGATGAGGTAGGAGTAAAGATTGGTGATGGAGTAGTCATTTTGCAGTAGTACTGTGTCTATGAAGGATTTCTGGAAGGGGTCAGATTTGGGTCCATAGCAAGACTTCAAATAGTCGATTAATTGGAAGTAGAAGAATATATGTTTTGATGGTAAGGAGAATTCGCTTGCCAGTGACCGAAAAGGTTTGAAACGTCCCGAGTTGCCTTGGTATACGGAGATTACTTTCGTGAGGCCATTGGATCCCCATTGGTCAAATGCTTTGTGCATCGTGGACGGGAGAAACATAGGGTTTCCTTGGATGAGTAGATGTCTTGAGATATTTGAGGGGAGCCCCAATAATTTTCGTGTTTCCCTCCAGGCAATTATAGTATCTCTGATAAGTGTATTTGACTTGAGGTGAGGTGGTAGAGCGTTGAGGTTAGAATGGAGGATAGCTGATAACGTGTGAGGTGAAGTCATGGCACCTTCAAGAGAGGTATTGCAATATTTCGATTTTCCGTTTAGCCAATCCAACCCTTGCCTAAGCAAACAGGACAAATTATAGAAACGTAAATTGGGTAGACCCGCCCCTCCCTCGGACTTCGGGAGACATAATTTTTGTAGTGCAATACGTGGTTTTTTGCGAGACCAAATAAAAGTAGTTAATGCTTTATATATTTTCTGTACATCTGAGTGTTTTAGTAATAAAGGTATGGTCTGCATTGGATAAAGCAAGCGCGCAAACGAGACCATTTTGAATAAGTGACATCTCCCAAAGAGCGAGAGGGGGAGGGCCGCCCAAGCTTCCAACTCCTGCACAATCTTAGTTATTAAAGGTGGGTAGTTAAGTACATAAAGAGAAGAGGGTTCACGTCCTATGTGTATGCCTAGATAGGTAATATATCGGGTCGTCACTGTGAATGGTGATAGATGTTTCCATTTAGTTGATAATCGTGGGTGTAGTGGCAGGATTTCGCTTTTATCGAGGTTAATTTTAAAGCCCGAGCTCGATTGAAAAGCCGCAAAGAGTTCTTGCAGTTTTTCAAAGTCTGAAAGAGGATTAGTGGAGAACAACAGTATGTCGTCCGCGAATAAAGTGGATCTGAGAACTTGGTCTCCTATTGCGATCCCGCTAACCCCATCTGGTGCGTTGAGTAGTCTGGAAAGTGGTTCTATGGCTAAGTTAAAAAGTAAGGGGGAAAGTGGGCAGCCCTGTCTCGTTCCCTTGGTCAGAGGGATCAAGGCCGATACGAAGTCAGGGGTAACCAGTCGTGCCGTCGGGGATGCATACATTTGTTGAAGGAAATTTAAGATAGAGCCCGTGAAGCCAAATTGTTGTAGTACTCGAAATAGCCAAGACCAACTAACGTTGTCAAAAGCCTTTTCGGCATCTAATGATATAATAGCGACATCCTGGTCTGGGTGAGTTGTAGCGTGGTGTAGCGCCATTAGTACTTTTCGTATGTTCAGAGTGGCTGATCGACCTGAAACAAATCCCGATTGAGCTGGGTGTAGCAATGAAGGGAGAAGATGTGCTAAGCGGGACGCAATAATTTTAGAGAGAATTTTGACGTCTACGTTTATGAGGGAAATTGGGCGATAAGAGCCTAGCAGTTGGGGGTCTTTTCCTTTTTTAGCTATCAGTTTTATGTGAGCTTGTGTTCCTGTAGGGAGATATGGTCCCCCATCCCACATGGCTGCATATACGTGTTTTAGGGTGTCTGGGATGAAGTCGTTGGTCATTTTATAAAATTCAGCTGTGTAGCCGTCTGGACCCGGGGCTTTAGTAGATGACATATTTTTGATCGTTCAGGGTCTGATATCGTCTGTTGTGATAGGTGCATTAAGTGCCTCTAGATGTGCAGCTTGAAGTTTGGGCAGATGTACTTTGGATAGGAGGGCTTCCATAGTGGCTGGGTCAGTTTGGTCAGCAGCATATAAATCTGTGTAGTATTTTGTGAGTATGTTACTGATTTCATCAGTAGATGTAATAAGGGATCCATTCGCATTTCTCAAAGTGGAGATACGGGTGGGTCGTCTCGTTCCTGCACATAGTTTAGCCAGTAGTTTACCAGCTTTGTTGCCATACCTGTGGAAGTGTAGTTTAGAGTATGCCATCTTAGCCGCCTCCTGTTGTTCCGCCCAAAGATCAAACGTGCACTTAGCTTGTCTCCATATTCGGATATTATCGGGAGTGCGATTTAGAGTCAGACAGTCATGGGCTGTACGTAGTGCTTCACTAGCTTGCCGGTATTGTTGTTTAGAGTGTTTTTTGAATTGTGTGGTATATGAAATGATCGTCCCTCTAAGGAAGGCTTTGCCAGCTTCCCAGAAGAGATTGGGTTCAGTAATATGAGCTCCATTGGTGGAGACATAGTCGTTCCAAGCTGTGTTTAACGTGTGTTGAAAGTCTTGGTTATCCATCAAGTAAGAAGGAAATCGCCATATGGGCGAAGGAGATGAAGGTGCCATCTGTGTCATGCATATAGATATGGGGCTATGATCTGATATTCTAGCGTCTAAAATTTCTGTTTCGCAGATGGTGTTAATTAGTGCAGGGGAGGCAAAAAAGTAATCAATGCGTGAAAAGGAGTTGTGTGGGGGTGAGAAGAAAGTGTATTCCCTATCTGTCGCGTGGTACAGACGCCAAGTATCAACATATTGCATGGAAGCAATAACTTGCGCCAATAAAGTAGAGTCAGGCGTCTGCGCTGTGGGATTATGTGTTCGGTGGGTTGAATACCCTGTGCGGTCTGCTAGTGTGGATATGACCGAGTTGAAGTCTCCGCCTACGAGGTGTAGTGTTTCAGGAGCAGAGAGTGTCCATTGCACCATGTCTTGGAAGAAGGAGGTGCCTGGCGAGTTAGGAGCATATATGTTAGTGACAGCCACTTGTTTGTCGTCTAATGTCAGGTGCAGGGTCATTTTGTGGCCTGATGAGTCGATCCTAACGTCTCTTAATGTATGTTTTAAGTTTTTATGTATTAATATGGCTACACCTGCTTTGCGGCCTATTGCAGGCGATCCATATACTGTACCCACCCATAATTTGCGTAAGCGTGGTAGATCGTCTGCAGACAGGTGCGTTTCCTGTAACAGGGCCACATCTGTCCGAAGACGTTTTAGATGTCTAAGGATAGCCATCCGCTTACATGGAGAGCGGAGTCCCTTAACATTCCATGAAATAAATTTTAAGTGGTTCTCACCGGTTGAGGAGGCCATGTCTGATGTTGAGGAATATAGTGGGTTAAGGATATGGAATAATGTCCCCAATGGGGCAATGCATCTGTAATTTGAAAGTCACCTAAGCTTCCTGAGGTTATAGGTATTGAGCAGGTGATTGCAGTCAATAGGTAAACATGTCTAAGATTAATAGAAAAGAACCGCTTGGCAGAGGTTAAATGGGAAAAACCTTTAACATGTATGATGGACTTCACTTTTTTCCACATGAGGTTCTATTACTTCTCACGGCTCCCATCGATCTCCCGCCTCACTCTCAGCTTCAGGTGTTAAGCCAGAGGGAGGGGGGTAGAAAGGGATTGGGGAGGGAATTTGAGTAAATTGGGAGACTTAGGGACTGGGTTTTACAAGGGGCATAGCAAGTCTTCATCAAAGAGGGCGGCGTCTTTGAAGGATTGATTTTGTAAAATAGAACTGGAAGTAAGGGGAATCAGAGGATTAGATCTGCAATTGAAGCCTCAGTGGTGGTTAAACAGTGTAGCCCAAAAAAGAAATACGATACCACTATGATTAATCGAACAAATATTGAACAAACAAAACCGTGTCCAAGTATAGCAGCATGTTGCAGTATTGATTGCGGCTATTCACTTAGGCATAGAAGGCGTGAAAAATATAGGAGCAACATAGGGAAAGAGTAAAGGAAGCATATGAGGAGAGTAGTACTACCCGTCTCTCAGATAGGTGGAGCAACATCTGGCCTTATGTAGGTCATCAGCGGTGTCCCGAACGATCCTCTTTCTGTGCAGCACGAAGACGCTTGTATGGGGGTTTGGTTGGGCTACGTTGGGGTTTTGCATATGAAGATGAAGGGGTCCCCGATGCAGTAGCATAGTCCCCTGTTGAGTTGTTATGTTCCATTTCCGTGTTTAGGGTGGAGACAAATTTTTCCGCTTCGTCGGGCGTGGTGAAGGTGAGTTGTTCTCCATCGTGAGTTTGAACTCGAAGGGTTGCCGGGTAAACCAAGGAGAATCTAAGCTGATTGTTGTATAGAATGGAGCATATTGGAGAAAATGCTTTGCGCTTATTCATGACCTCAACAGAGTAGTCCGCGAATAATAGCAGTTTCGCGCCATCAACTGTTAGTGAGCGGGAGCGACGAAATCTTTGCATGATGGCATTCTTATCTGCATAGTTCAAATATTTGACAATAACATGTCGGGGTTTTATGCGGGTTTCCGTATATTGCCCAATGCGATGCGCTCTTTCTACTATGCATGGTATGCGAAGGCCCAGTTGTTCAGGAATGATCTGTGCACATATGTTTGTTAGTTGTTGAGTGGTAAATGATTCAGGGAGTCCTATTATCCTCAAATTGTTTCGTCTCGAACGATTTTCGAGATCATCGAGTTTTTCCCAGATTTCTCTGTGGGTAATGCTCCTACGTGCTACAGCAGCTGACGTGGCAGCAGCTTCATCTTCCAAGGAGGAGATCCGTTCCTCCGTGAGTGAAATCCTCTGTGCTTGTGCCTGTACTTCTGCATGCAGCATCTCTAGCCCTCTGCTTACTGCTGTGTCTACTGTGGTAGCTAGAGTCGGTCCCAGCAGCGCTACAACTGCCTGGGCTATGCCTTCTGGTGAAGCAGGGTCAGCAGCTGTGATTACTGGGGCTGAGGGATGTAAGGTGGGCAGTTGTGGGGGCTGTGAAGGCGGCTGCAGCTGTTCTGCTGGAGAAATCACGGCCGCCATTTTGGCTGCACCTGTCTCTGTCCCTTCTGCCTGTGTCAGTGAGGCGGACGCCGCTCAGGCGTATGATCGCTCCACAAAGCGATCCATATGTGTCCCCTCTGTGTGGCGGTGTAAGGGGGGGTCTCCCCGAGGCTTTAGCTGGGTTTTCAGGCCGGTTTAGTGGAGAGTGCAGCGGGAGCTGAGGGTTCCTACCTCCTCCTCATGTGGCGCCGGAACCGGAAGTAACAAGCTGCCTTAATACAACACATACTAACATGCAAATAACGCACTAAAGCACGCTAACTTGTATGTAGTCAAACACTTCAATGTAATGACATGATGTGAAAGGGGTCTTTATTTTTTGATCTGCGCCTCTGGCCATGTGATCATGTGATGTATAGAATATGAGTACATAGGAAGGCGCTTTTCAAAATGGCAGGAAGTATATGTTTTCTATATATTTTAAAAAAATTCTAAGCTGCTTTATTACATGTTTTTTGTCTTAGCAAAAATGTTTTAAAACAGTTTAATAGGTTGCAAAACCACAGATAGGATTGCTTTTTGATTTATTTTAAAGGGTAAGGAAACTTTCAAACAACATTTTCTTAATGTTTCCTTAACCCACTGACCCTCCCTTCAAATCCGCACTGTCCTAATCTAACCAGCCATCTCCCTGCTTTATGGCATTCTGCAGAAATATTTATCTACAGCCTATCCATATCCTTTTTTCTGCTTCCTGCATGTGCACAGTGGAACCCCATAACCTTCAAGATGACTTGAGAGATCTGTCTCATGGCCCCATGTCTATGGGTTTCTAATCCGCATGTGCAAGAAGTGGGAAGGAGACTGGAACCCACCACAGGAAGTCTTTTGTATCTAATAACTTATTTGTATAATCCCAAAATATGTTTTTTCTTGTGATGAAAGACTCTATGTGCTGTAGCTGATTGCCAGTATCCGTGGCTATTGCTGCCGGTTAGATCAGCTCTGGGGGGCAGTGTAGTGTTTACATTGTGTCACACCATGGATGCACCAAGCCACACCATGTATACACCAAGCCATACAAAACAGTCATACTCAGCAGGCCACACATTCAAAGCAGGTGCTGCAGTAGGTAAATTTCTGTTGCAGTGGGATATGTCCTTCTAATTTCTTGTGGGTGGGGTCATCTTCACCCTGCACATGGGGGGGAACTTTTCTGTGGACCGAGCCCATTAATGCCTAAGACCAGATAGAGACTGTGGTCATATTTAACATTAAGGCAGTTCCCCAACTTAGAGATGAGCCTTCACTGTATGCAATAAAATTCAGAATTCCTCTAGCAAACTACTGTCCTATGTCACTACACACTGTAATGTTGCATTAGGAGGGAGGTGCTGAGTCTGCTCCTACTCCACCAGTCCAACGCATCTCTGTTACCTCCCAGTTACCTCAGGTATCTCTGTTACCTCCCAGTCTCATTAACAGAATGGGGTCCCATTATGCACAAAGCACGGACCTCATGTGTGCACTCATTACGACCTTCCTCCCCGTACATACGTGATCAAGCCATAGTTCTCTGTAACCCAGGTTCAGGTCTGGTTGCTTTTGGATATTAAGCACTAGGGAGGGAGCCAGACAAAGACCCTCTTGCTCTTGCTGTCACCTTACCCGGTATTATGCCTGGTTGCTTGATATCTTAAGCTTGTGCCTGGTTACTCTTAGCACCTACACTCCTCTTTCTTGTCTTGCCAAGTTAACCCTTTGTAATGGTGATACTTCCTACTCCATAGCACTTTACAGACTTTGGTTCTTTAGATACTACAGTACTAACATGCACCCCTTTGAATAACTTCAGACTAGGCTCTTGTTTTGTAACTTTACTAAACAAGTTGCAGCATAACAATTCAATATAAACAACGTCCTTCTCCTTAAACTAACTACAGAAGTGTGGCTGCCCAGGCATACCTCTATGAGGTGATAGTCCATCTTGGCATTGTCCATGGCTTGGATGTCCTCTGAAAATCCTGGTGCCTTCAGCGGACTGCAAGGAGCAGCAGACCAAGTACCATGAGCCCTGAGCAGCAACTGAAGGAACCAAGGACCAGCAACCCTTGGACCTCAGCCTTCCTTCTTTTCATAGCACGGGTGGGCTAAATGGGACCAAAAAGCCAGGGAACTGAGCTTTACAGATTTAACCCCTTCCCCTGGCCTGGGCCAGACCCTAACTTACTGAAGCCAACATATTTAAAACCGACCTACATTCTGACCCCATCAGATCACATCATCTCCCTACCCCCCACTTCAATGCATCTTGCTCTCACCACCTGTCCGGCACGCAAATATTATTTTCCCTGTCCCCCATTCTATCTGGCTCTATTGCTGCCCAATTCTCCCTCTCCCTCTTATGCAGTCTCTTGGTATGTTCACATACACTGCATTGCAATTAACCCTGTATTGTACATGGAGGGGGGAGTGTGCCACCATGACTGTGAGCAGCCTTTAAAGGAAGCTGCAGATGACCGATTGCACCACTGGAGAGAACCTTCAGAAGAGCTGAATAAGGTAAGTGTTTCTCTATATTCTGGCACCCCTAGACATTATGAGCGTTTAACCCTTGCAGTGAAGGGAGGGCCACGCTGCATAGTTTTTTTTGGTGCTTAGAATCGGGCTTTAAATATCAACATTTTTTGTCATTTATGTATAACTATGTGATAAGGCTTAGAATGAATCTTGTAATACAACTGTTATTGTTATTCATATATCTGGCTGTCAGTTCATGCTGTCAACTCTCTGAAACATGTAGTAAGAAGTGTATATATTTTCTTTCTGACAAAATAACTGTTAGCAGGATAGAACATATATCCAAATGTCTAAATATTTGTGACATAGATTGGAGATAAATGTCTCCAAAATGTAAATGCTCCCTTTAAATGACTATTTCCTTCCAGGATGTTGTAACAGTTTTATTAAACACTCAAGCATATTTTCCATTACCACAGTTTTAGAACTGACATATTCCTTTGGAAATATTATTTTAAATGAGAATTACAGTTTATATTGTGTTGTCTTTGAGTAACATAAAATCATCAGAACTATATATGTTATTTTTGAAATGAGGCTATAAAGATACACAAAACACCATGTTTCCATTTGTAATTGTTATCTGAAGCTTTCTTCTGGTAGCTTGAAATGTTATAAGACTTAAAAAAAAGTCCTTGATTAATCATTGTTCTCTGGATGTTTACTAAGCAAGACATATAGTTATGTCTCTTTTCTAGTTAGCAGCTTACCAAATATTTCGGAAATAAGGGCTCATTTACACTTGCTGTTGGGGGGTTAAAAACACTCTGTTGAGATGCGATTTTTCCTCTCCCTCAACCTTGTTCTCTTAATCTGCAATGGCAGTGGACGGGGGTGTACTCATGCCAGCAAAAATGATCCCCCTTCTGTTGCTTTCGACAGAAAGTATTTCCCCCAAACGTGACCCATACAAGCATGTTGGGCCATGCAGCAACTACCCACAGCGTTAAAATAGGTGATATATCACCTCCTCGCCACTTGTCAAATACTGAAAACTGCAGATCAGTTTTTGGAGGGGCAGCGGTGACAGCATGTATAACTGTAGCCTAAGAGTCAAAGTCTCTGGGTAGCTGTAATTTCTGGGGAACTTTGGGAAAAATGTTCCTTTTTTGGGGGCCATGATCAAACATCCCTCCATTGGGGTACAGGGTCATATGCATATTGCCATTGGCAGTTTATCATGGAGGTTACATATTTTCTATGTTAGATTAATAGTCATAACATTGGGGGGGGGGATTTTCTTTTTATTTCGTTTTGCTTTTATAATAGAAAACTAGCAAAAGTGTGCCCATTACAGAAGGGTATACTTGGGTATATTATAAATAATATAGGATAAGAGAAACAGCAAAAGAGCAATAAAGTTTATGACTGTGGGTATTATGTGCAGGAGAAGAGTGCAAAGCATATGGTGGTGGCCAATGTGTCGAAGAGGGGAGTTGGAAAGGCTTGATGTCGGGCAGTATGTGCAGAAGAGTGCAGAAAATATGGCTACAAGCAGTGCATGTAGGAGAAGAGTGCTTATATTGTGCCTTACCTAAAGGGTGGATATCAATATGGTATAGTGGACTTTCCTAGGCAGGATCTCTTTGCATGCAATTCTAAAGAACCAAAATCCATTGAAGGAAAGGGGCTGTCCAGGGACATTAAGACTAGGGAATACATGGCTGGATAATGCTGGAATGAGGCCTAATTTGACTTACTACAGCTTCTAATTCATGCCCTGGAAAGCTCACAGTATGCAGTAAATTCAGAGTAAACAATTTTAGTAAAAGTGTTCAATCAAGACTGAACGTAATGCCACGTACACACGAGCGGACTTTTAGTCCGGACTGGTCCGACGGACCAAGTCCGGCGGACAATTCGACCGTGTGTGGGCTTCATCGGACCTGCAGCAGACTTTTTCAGTCGAAAATCTGACAGACTTTAGATTTCGAACATGCTTCAAATCTTTCCGACTGACTCAAGTCCGGTCAAAAAAATCCGCTCGTCTGCATGCTAGTTCGACAGACAAAAAATGACGCTAGGGCAGCTATTGGCTACTGGCTATCAACTTCCTTATTTTAGTCCGGTCGCACGTCATCACGTACGAATCCGTCAGACTTTGGTGTGATCGTGTGTAGTCTGGTCGTTAGAAAGTCTGTCGAAAGTCCATCGTAACTTCGTCGAAAGTCCGTTGGAAAGACCGTCGGACCTTTGTTGTCGAAAAGTCCGACTGTGTGTACGCGGCATAAGACTGTAATTCAGTTCTAATGAGGAACTACCTGTGTCACCTGTCATCTACAGTAGATGTTTGCCTGGAGTTTTATTATAAAGTGAACCAAGGGAAAATGAAGGCTTGTTTTAAAACTTATTTACTGCTCTTTAAAAATGTATAAATATTTGAACCTCCATAGTTTAGCCACAGGTACCCTGGGAACTTGGGACTCATGAAGAATGACATATCTCTCTGGAGTAGTCATAGTCTGTCTCTCTGTCTCTGACAGAGACATCATTACTATAACGTGAAGTACCATAAACATGAAGGAACTGCTAGAGTATGGGAACTAGAGCTGAAGAATCCAATTTTACTGGGCCTGCAAAGAGGATCTAAAAATACAAATATGAATTAACCATATGGTGCTCCATAAGACTGAATACATTCCCTGGTGCTGGCTGACCACTTGTCTTCAGAGGCGCTTCCACTCACACGCATATGATCTCTTGGTGGGATCATTCGATTTGGTAAGCGGTCAATTTTCACTTATAGAGCACAGCAGCGACACACTTTCCATTGTGGATTATTTCAGCTGCATCATCTTTTCACTAAACACATTGAATTGTGGAGCACTGGACTATTTATGAACTTTTTTTCACCATTTATTATTTGTAATTTTTTTGTGAAGAGATTGTGGCTACTTATCCCAAAAATTTTGATGTAATTCACTCGATACACCATTATAGGCAACAAGAGTTTCACTTATTTAGTGACACTTTGCCATTTGAACGTTCACCATTGTTTCATTTTGCTTATTGCACATTGTTTATTGCATCTGTTACCTAATCATTTTTAGGATAATATCTCAGTCAAAAACAGTGCATCTTATTTATTTTACAACATCCTTTGTTTTAAACTGAACCAAAGTGGGCTAACTAGCTTCTATATACATCATCATCATCTCTGCATGTTAAAATGAAAGTATAACTAAAGGTAATACAGTATTTTTTTTATAGATTTCAATATGATAAGCAGTTACATCTATTTGTTGTCTGAGTGTCATTTAGGGAGAGTCACTCTATAATTGTCCTGATCACCAATGTCACTGACAGTCTTGGGACAAGGCCATCCAGTTCCCTGGGTGAAGATGGGAAACTGTGCCTCCCCCTTCCTATTGGCCACGCCAACCTCCTTGGGTGCAAAAGGGGAATGGGCCAATTGCAGGGCACACCAAAATGTTTGTAATGTTTGTGGCATGCAATGAATTTTTAATATTGTTAGTGGTACTCTGCAGTGAACTGAAAGGTTTAGGATTGGTGCACAAATATTAGGTGAAGGAAAAATGTCCCTGTGTTGGTGGTGTCACTGAAAGGTAAAAATGTCCCTGTGTCAGGGGTGTCACTGAAATTAAAAAAAAATTCTGTAAGTTGGTGATGTGATTGGAATGAAAAAATGTTCCTGAGTATCACTTGAAGGAAAAAAAAAGTCCCTGTGATGGTGATGTCACTGGAAGAAACACCACTACAAAGTTCCCTAAATACTGTTACCCTAAGAACTACATAACACTGTTTTAGAACTAATTAGCACCTCCCTATAACAGGGGGAAGTGTTTTGCAGTTCACAGAGATAGCTGAAAACAATGCTAACTGATAATAGTCCAGAGGCAAAGAGCACAGTAAGTTATCAGGTCACAAGATTTCTAGCTGGATGACCAGCTACCTTTTTTGCACTACTTAAATACATTTAATAAACCACTTTCAATTGTACATTTAGTCACTCAAAAGGGAAAAAATAGGAGAAATGTATTATTAGGGTTTACATATACTTCAAGGACACACAATATGGCTAAATAATTTCAATCTGCAAAATTGACTTCCTTTGTAATATGGATGTGCCAGGTGGAGCACAATCTATCACCATTTTGGAAAGGGTCAATTCAGAATCTTAATTTACAATTTAAACACAAAGTTTCAACAGGACAGCAGGCTGGCTGGCACTCTCCCACGATTTCTTCTTTAGAGGACAGAAAAGGGACATGTTGTATGAAGACAATCACCTGTCTCCATTAACACAGCTCTGGGTATACCCGTGTGACCCAAGGTCATATCAGACATGTGCTCTTTCTTCACTACAGCTGCTCTCACAACTGACAGACATTAAAGCTGTCAAGGGGGCAAAACTATTATCAATGAGTATCACAGACGACCGTGCCTTTTTATTTTGTACACGTGGTTGACCAGCAGAAGATAGATAGACAAAATGCATAATGTTACATCAATTTATTCACTTAAGAAGATTGATTGCAAAATTTTATTAGATGGCTTAGCCCTAATTATTACATTGCCAAAGATTAAATATTGGAATGCAGACTGCCTGTGACTGAACAGATACATTGTGGATGCTATCCTATCCTCCAGAGGGGAGCCCCCAAATTTTTCAGTACGAGGGACACATTGTATATTTTATACATTTCCGAGAGCTAAAAAAATAAATCTTGTAAATGAATACATCAAATATAAATTAATAAGATTTACCTGACATTTTTTAGTAATCAGCATGAAAAAATTTAGAGCAACAGGAAAAACAATCAGCAAAACAAAGTAAATAAATACCAAAAACTTGACCCTATCAGAGCCCCCCTTATATCAGAGTACTCATCATAACCCCCATCAAATTCCATCTTACATTGGAGTTCCCCTCACATTACAGTCCCCATCAGAGTCCACTCTTTCATCATAGTTTCCATCTTAGATTTAGAGGGCTGGATAAAATCTTGCAGTGGGCCGGAATGACCCGCTCCACAGTTTGGGGACCCAAACTCTAGAGTGATGATATTGTATTGACATATATGTGTATTATATGTAGCTTTGTACTTAATTGTTATAGATAGATAGATAGATAGATAGATAGATAGATAGATAGATAGATAGATAGATAGATAGATAGATAGATAGATACAGTATCTCACAAAGGTGAGTACACCCCTCACATTTTTGTAAATATTTTATTATATCTTTTCATGTGACAACACTGAAGAAATGACACTTTGCTACAATGTAAAGTAGTGAGTGTAAAGCTTGTATAACAGTGTACATTTGCTGTCCCCTCAAAATAACTTAACACACAACCATTAATGTCTAAACCGCTGGCAACAAAAGTGAGTACACCCCTAAGTGAAAATGTCCAAATTGGGCCCAATTAACCTTTTTCCTACCCTGGTGTCACGTGACTCGTTAGTGTTAGAAGGACTCAGGTGTGAATAGGGAGCAGGTGTGTTAAATTTGGTGTTATTGCTCTCACTCTCTCATACTGGTCACTGGAAGTTCAACATGGCACCTCATGGCAAATAACTCTCTGAGGATCTGAAAAAAAGAATTGTTGCTCTACATAAAGATGGCCTAGGCTATAAGAAGATTGTCAAGACACTGAAACTGAGCTGCAGCACAGTGGCCAAGACCATACAGTGGTTTAACAGTACAGGTTCCACTCAGAACAGGCCTCGCCATGGTCGACCAAAGTAGTTGAGTGCATGTGCTCATCTTCATATTTAGAGGTTGTCTTTGGGAAATAGACATACGAGTGCTGCCAGCATTGCTGCAGAGGTTGAAGGGGTGGGGGGTCAGCCTGTCAGTGCTCTGCATGGCTGTCGTCTCAGAAGGAAGCCTCTTCTAAAGATGATGCACAAGAAAGCCTGCAAACAGTTTGCTGAAGACAAGCAGACTAAGGACATGGATTACCAGAACCATGTCCTGTGGTCTAATGAGACCAAGATACATTTATTTGGTTCAGATGCTCTCAAGCATATGTAGCGGCAACCAGGTCAGTAGTACAAAGACAAGTGTGTCTTGCCTACAGTCAAGCATGGTGGGATCGTCATGGTCTGGGGCTGCATGAGCCCTGCCGACACTGGGGAGCTGCAGTTCATTGAGGGAACCATGAATGCCAACATGTACTGTGACATACTGAAGCAGAGCATGATCCCCTCCCTTCGTAGACTGGGCCGCAGGGCAGTATTCCAACATGATAACAACCCCAAACACACCTCCAAGATGACCATTGCCTTGCTAAAGAAGCTAAGGGTAAAGGTGATGGACTGGCCAAGCATGTCTTCAGACCTAAACCCTATTGAGCATCTGTGGGACATCCTCAAACAGAAGGTGGAAGAGCTCAAGGTCTCTAACATCCACCATCTCCGTGATGTCGTCATGGAGAAGTGGAAGATGACTCCAGTGGCAACCTGTGAAGCTCTGGGGAACTCCATGCACAAGAGGATTAAGGCAGTGCTGCAAAATAATGGTGGCCAGACAAAATATTGACACTTTGGGCCCAATTTGGAAATTTTCACTTAGGGGTGTACTCACATTTGTTGCCAGTGGTTTAGACATCAATGGCTGTGTGTTGAGTTATTTTGAAGGGACAGCAAATTTACACTGTTATACAAGCTGTACACTCACTACTTTACATTGTAGCAAAGTATAATTTTTTCAGTGTTGTCACATGTTGTTACAAAAATGTGAGGGGTATACTCACTTTTGTGAGATACTATCTATCTATCTATCTATCTATCTATCTATCTATCTATCTATCTATCTATCTATCTATCTATCTATCTATCTATCTATCTATCTATATCTATAGATATATATAGATCTATAGATCTATAGATAGATCTATAGATCTATATATCTATCTATATAGATAGATAGATAGATAGATAGATAGATAGATAGATAGATAGATAGATAGATAGATAGATAGATAGATAGATAGATAGATAGATAGATCTATATATATATATATATATATATATATATATATATATATATATATATATATATATATATATATAGAGATAGATAGATAGATAGATAGATAGATAGATAGATAGATAGATAGATAGATAGATAGATCTATCTATATATATATATATATATTTTTTATATATATATATATATATATATATATATATATATATATATATATATATATATACCCTGTTTCCCCGAAAATAAGACCTAGTGTGATTGTCAGTGATGGCTGCAATATAAGCCCTACCCCTCAAATAAGCTCTAGTTAAAGTCCTTGTAGGTCCTATTTTCAGGGTAGGGCTTATTTTCAGGGAAACAGGGTAGGACTTATTTGGGGGGTAGGGCTTATATTACAGCCATCACCGACAATCACGCTAGGTCTTATTTTCGGGGAAACAGGGTATATACATATATATATATATATATATATATATATATATATATATATATATATAGATCTATATAGATATAGATCTATATATATAGATATATAGATCCATATATATATCTATATAGATAGATAGATATATCTATCTATCTATATAGATATATATATATAGAGATATATATATATATATCTATATATATAGATATATAGATAGATCTATCTATCTAGATAGATAGATAGATAGATAGATAGATAGATAGATAGATAGATAGATAGATAGATAGATAGATAGATAGATAGATAGAATAAATGCAATAGCATATTGATGTATTATATTTTATATGTACATGTGTACCTTTCTTTCTATATATATATATATTCTGTATATGTCAGATTAAAAAAATAAATACTTTAATAGCAATAATTGTGCCATCTGTAACTATGTTTAAGGGAATACTGCTATCCACTAGTGTAAGGATATTGCAGTAGCTATAATTGGGCTATCGGTAAGTGTCTGCAGGAGAATATTGCTATCCGCTATCACTTCAAAGTTATATATTCCACAAAACATTCAAATGCTTTCCTCCTCTGCTCTCCAATTTCTCTCTCTGAAAGGATATGTATGTCTGCGAGATGTTGCAAGGAATTCATTTCCTGTCACATAATTTAGATGATCAGCTTCTCAGTCTCTTTAAAATTTTCTCCCACCCCACCCCCACTTTCCCTGATGCTCCAAGCTGTCTTCTGTCTGTTGTACTTAGCCGAGCATCCGGCCTCATGCCTGATTTCCATTTTCATATCCATGGGAAAGGAATCTTCTTCTGAGTGTCAGGCCGATATCCCTCCTGCTGCTGCTGCTGCTGCTGCTGCTGCTGCTGTTGCTCCCGCAATCACTGCCCTTTTCCTTTATTGGTGCCATTACTTAATTAATTGAGGCTGAACAGACAAGAAACCTTCATCTTATTCAGACACATCACTCCCTTTATATTTGATCTGTCTTCTGCAATTTCCATTAACTAGTGCAAGACAAAAATATCAAATTGTTTAACATAATGACTTTCTTAGAGGTCATGAGTAGTAATAAAGAAATGGGTGTTGCAATCATTAGTCTAATTAGAAGGCTTCCAGCTAAAGTTTTCTTTGCAGCCAAGGAAGAGCCGAGTTGCTTCAACTAGTTTGATCCACTTATTAGTCTCATTACACATCCACCTCTCCAAGTCACACTTCAAAGCTCCTAATTCCACTTCACAGCTGAATAAGATATGATGAGGTATAGAGGGCACACATGGAACACGTGCTTGAGTGGAAGCAGAAAAGGCATCATTAGCACATGTTTTTAGGATATAGAAAGTGAGAGTCTGGTCCACACACCAAGCATGGATCCCTAATTAACTAAAATCATTTGATGGGGGGATTTCGTATAAAAGGAGTTATTTGTCAGTGAAGCCATTGAGCTTAAAAGGTAAAATTAAGACTGGGAAAGTCACAGTCAGGTCACAGTAACAACTTCCAGCATTAGCTGTTTTTAAAGTCTAGATTTGTCCATTTAGAACAGGGGTCTCCAAACTTTTTAAAGGGCCAGTTTATTGTCCTTCAGACTTTAGGAGGGCTGGATTGTGGCCAGCAGGGACAGAAAATGTCACGGGCCCAGCATTAGTAAAAAAAAAAATTTGGCCTCAGGGTTGGTGGTCAATAGGAGGAGGAGTAGTGCCCCTATTAGTAGGAGGAAAAGTATCCCATCATTGGTATCGGTGGAAGATATAGCTCCCCATTGTTGATGTCAGTGGGAGGAATAGTGCCTCATATCAGTGGGAGGAATAGTGTCCCAAGGGCCGGATAAAGGCTAGCAAAGGGCCACACCTGGCCCTCGGGCCGCAGTTTGGAGACCCCTGATTTAGAACATGGCATACAGGCTCATCTTTTAAAAGTTTCTTTGTAAAATTTCAGCATATTTGTGTTACAATTTATCAGTTAACACACTGTCAAACAAGCATAGTATGGAACCTTCTAAAAATAATGCCAACCCGTGCTTCATCCATGCAGGGAGAATGAAGAAGAATTCCAGGTATGGAATACCATACCTGTGGAATCCCCTTGTAAGCTCTACATCACTGTAGTTGGCACTGTTGTTACAGTGATCTCTACTAGCATCTTGGTCCCGTGCTGAGCAGTTGTCCTGCTGCATTCTAAGCACAGGGGGACCCTTCACATAATTGCCATTCAGAGAATGCCTCGCTTTTTTTCAATAACTGCAAATCATGATTGGATGAGGTAGAGAGAGTGACATCCCTGTCCCACCTCTCCACCTCATCTAATCAGAGAATCTTTTACAGTTATTGAGTAAATGCAAAGTGATATCTTAATGGTGCCTGTTCTGAGTGGCTGACCTCTTGTCTTCACAATGCAGCAGGGCAGCTGTGCAGAGTAGGACCCAGAAGTTAGTGGAGATCACTGGAATATCTGTGTATACTACAGTGATTTCCAGCTTCCAGAACGATCCCTCAGCTATGGTATACAGTATGTATAGATACTTAGGTACCAGCTGGACAAATGTAACTATGTAAAAATATCCATACCTGGAATTCTTTTTAATGTTCCCATACACATTCCCATACACATATACATGCATATACTCACCTTTCCACCCCTCACCTGTGGCTGAATCCAGTCACTGGGGAAAAACACAATTCTCTATACTTCTGTATATGGAAGATCACGTGACTCTCTTTCTTCCCATGGGGAGATTTACTAAAACTGGTACACTCAGAATCTGTTTGTACAAATTTATCAAGTTAGAAATGGTGGAGAGGCAGAGCAATATTACTATTGTGAGGGAAATCAATTAGTTGGCTATTGACCGGGCAGACGGAACTCCTCATTCATCTAGGGTTCATCATTTCTTGAATACCTTGCAGGACAATTTTATTTGTCAATTGGTGGATGCCCCAACTAGAAATAATACTCTGCTATACTTCCTAATTGCAAACAACATACCTGACCACAGACTTGACTGCAGATGTAGAAGTAAGGGATAACTTAGGAAACAGGGATCACAGAGTAAATATGTTCAACATAAATCATAGGAAAATGAGAGACAAGAGTAGAACAAAACATTACATTTCAAAAGCTCCACCTTTACCAAACTGTGCTTCATACTACATTAAATGGGATCAAATTCTAGAAACAAAGAACACTTAGGAAAATGGTTGTGCTTTAAGAACATATCAAATAATGGCATTAGCCAGTGCATTTTAATGAGCAACAAGTATTAAAGAATTATAGCTAAACCTGGGTAGCTAAAATCTAGGTAAGGCATATTAATAAAAAAAAAAATTGCCCTAAAAAAAAAATCTAATGCAAAGGGGTCACTATCAGCATTCCAACACTACAAAAAATGCAATAAGTAATGTAAGAGTGTAATTAAAGCAGATACAATAGACGAAAAGAGACACGTAGCAAAGAAGAGTTTTTAAAAAAATCCCCAAATTTCTTTAAATATATTATTATTAAAAAGGCCAGGTCAGAGCATATTAAACCCATAAATGATAATCAGGGGAAGTTGGTCACAAATGACAAGGAGAAGGCAACTGTAATAAACTCATTCTTCTCCTCAGTTTTTATAAAGGAAAAGGAGGGATACAATAAACATGACTGCATTGTATGTAACACAGCATGAAATGTACCCTTGTGGCTAACAGAAGCCAGTATTAAAAAAAGACTTGAAAACGTTAATCTGATGAAATCACCAAAATGGAACCAGACGGTTTATACCCGAGAGTCCGCAAAGAACTTAGTAATGTTATAGCCATGCCATTATTCCTAATCTTTAAGGGCAGCTTACTGACTGGAATGGTACTAGCTGATTGGCAAAAGGCTAATGCAGTACCAGTTTTCAAAAAGGGCCAAGATACTGTATATACCTGGAAACTACAGACCAGTCATTCTAACACCAATAGTATGTAAACTATTGGAAGGGACAATAAAGGACTATATCCGAGAATTTGCTGATAAAAATAATATCATTAGTAGTAACCAGCATGAATTTATGATAGATCATTCTTGCCAGCCCTACCAACCTGTTAACAATTTAGGAGGAGGTGAGTTGTAATCTGGATAAGGGAAGGTCTGTGGACATGGTGCACCTGGATTCTCCCAAAGCATTTTATACAGTACCTCATAAACATTTAATTTACAAATTGAGCTCTGTTGGCATTGGTGATAGTGTACTGTATATACCTGGATAGAAACCTTGTTTGCAGGACCACATGCAGTGGGTAGGGATGAGCCGAACACCCCCCTGTTCGGTTTGCACCAGAACATGCGAACAGGTAAAAAATTTGTTTGAACACGCGAACACCGTTAAAGTCTATGGGACTCGAACATGAATAGTCAAAAGTGCTAATTTTAAAGGCTTATATGCAAGTTATTGTCATAAAAAGTGTTTGGGGACCCGGGTCCTGCCCCAGGGGACATGGATCAATGCAAAAAAAGTTTTAAAAACAGCCGTATGGTATGGTATGGACTTTAAGGGGAACACCGCACCAAAATTTAAAAAAATATGGCGTGGGGTCCCCCCAAAAATCTATACCAGACCCTTATCCAAGCACGCAACCTGGCAGGCCACAGGAAAACTAGAGAGCCCCCCCTCCTGAACCTTACCAGGCCACATGCCCTCAACATTGGGAGGGTGCTTTGGGGTAGCCCCCCAAAGCACCTTGTCTCCATGTTGATGGGGACAAGGGCCTCATCCCCACAACCTTTGCCCGGTGGTTGTGGGGGTCTGCGGGCGGGGGGCTTATCAGAATCTGGAAGCCCCTTTAACAAGGGGACCCCCAGATCCCGCCCCCCTGTGTGAAATGGTAAGGGGGTAAAAGTACCCCTATCATTTCACAAAAAAACGGTCAAAAATGTTAAAAATTACAAGAGACAGTTTTTGACAATTCCTTTATTTAAAGTCTTCTTTTTTCCATCTTCTTTCTTCTTTCTTCTATCTTCCTTTGGTTTCTTCCGCCTTCTCCTGGTTCTTCCTCCGGTGTAATCGTCCAGCATCTTCCTCTGCGGCGTCTTCTTCCCGTCTTCTTCTCGGGCGGCTCTGCATCCATTATGGGAGGTTCCTGCTGTGTGACGCTTCTTGTCTTCTGAGTTCAAGTCCCTGTGCGTCAGGGGGGGCAGGGTCACCGAGTGGCCCCGCCCTCTGTTAGTTAAGAACCGTCAGAAGACAAGAAGCGTCACACAGCGGGAGCCTCCCATTATGGATGCGGAGAGGCCTGAGAAGAAGAAGGGAAGAAGACGCCGTGGAGGAAGATGCCAGACGAGAACACCGGAGGAAGAACCAGAAGAAGAAGAAGAAGATGGAGGAAGAAACCGAAGGAAGATAGAAGAAAGAAGACAGAAGAAAGAAGATGGAAAAAAGAAAACTTTAAATAAAGGAATTGTCAAAAACTGTCTCTTGTCATTTTTAACATTTTTGACAGTTTTTTTGTGAAATGGTAGGGGTACTTTTGTACCCCCTTACCATTTCACACAGGGGGGGCCGGGATCTGGGGGTCCCCTTGTCAAAGGGGGCATCCAGATTCTGATAAGCCCCCCGCCCGCAGACCCCCACAACCACTGGGCAAGGGTTGTGGGGATGAGGTCCTTGTCCCCATCAACATGGGGACAAGGTGCTTTGGGGGGCTACCCCAAAGCACCCTCCCAATGTTGAGGGCATGTGACCTGGTACAGTTCAGTAGGGGGGGCGCTCTCTCATCCCCCCTCTTTTCCTGCAGCCTGAAAGTTTGCGTGCTCGGATAAGGGTCTGGTATGGATTTTTGGGGGGACCCCACGCCATTTTTTTTTTTACTTTGGCGTGGGGTTCCGCTTAAAATCCATACCAGACCTGAAGGGTCTGGTATAGATTTTGAGGGGGACCCCCGCACCATTTTTTTGTTAAATTTTGGCTGGGGTTCCCCTGTGGGGAATTCCCATGCCGTTTTTCTCAATGAACTTTTATGTGTATTGTTGGACCAACAATTCATTAATAGCCGCGAGTAGTTTTAAATTACTTTTTTTCCTTTGAAATGTAATTTTGCTATCAGACTGTTCTAAACACGGGAAACATGCGCCCTTTTACAGGCATACTATAGACACCCCCCAGGTACGAAATTTAAAGGAATATTACACTTTTATTGTTTCACTTTAAGCATTATTAAAATCACTGCTCCTGAAAAAACGGCCATTTTTAAAACTTTTTTTTGCATTGATCCATGTACCCTGGGGCAGGACCCAGGTCACCAAACACTTTTTATGACAATACCAGGCATATAAGTCTTTAAAATTAGCACTTTTGATTTCTCCCATAGACTTTTAAAGGGTGTTCCGCAGCTTTCGAATTTGTCGCGAACACCCCAAATTGTTCGCTGTTCCGCGAAGTGGCGAACAGCCGATGTTTGAGTCGAACATGAGTTCGACTCGAACTCAAAGCTCATCCCTAGCAGTGGGTAGTGATAAATAACGTATCTTCTGAATGGTCTGGAGTTGTAAGTTGGGTACCCCGAGGCTCTCTCCTGGGACCAATTCTGTTTAACTTGTTTATAAATGATATAGAGGTTGGTATAAATATAGATCAATCTCAGTGTTTGCTCACTAATACAAAGCCAAGCAGGGTAGTAGCTTTACAACAGGATATAGCAATGTTACAGGAAGACTTTGATAAACTAAAGAGCTGGGCAAATACGTGGTAAAAAAGGTTTAATATTGAAAAATGTAAGTTAATGCACTTAGGTTCAAAAAATATGAATGTAATTTACTTTCAAGGGGGAGAAAGTCTGGGGAAATCAAGGATGGAAAAGGAACCAGGGGTCCTAGTAGATCACAGGCTCAGCAATAGCATGCAATGCCAAGCTGCAGCATCCAAAGCTAGTAGATTATTAGCAGGTATTAAAAAGGGCAGGGCTTTTTTTCTCAGAGAATAGGTGCATGAACTTCTCCCTTCTGAGTCCTTGACTCCACCCCCTACCCACCTGTGAGCATCGTTCCTTGGTTCCACCCCTTACCCACCTCCCAGTACCACCCCTTTTAGAAAATACAGAGCCAAGTATAATTTTGTGGTGCTAAGTATTTTGTATGGAATTTCTTAATGATAACAAGAAAGGCAGTAAAATAGATCTAGCAACAACAGATACACCCCAGCAACAATGGACAACCAACAGCCGGCATCAGTAGACCAACAATTGACTCCCTGCAACATAGGACCCACCCCCAGGAAAAATAGAATCCCCCACCAGCAACAATAGACCTCCCCAGCAACAATAGACCCCCCCTTCAAAAATAGATCCCCTCCAGCAACAATAAATTCCCCAGCAACCAGCAACAAAGACCCCTCCCAGCAAAGATTGACCCCCCAGCAACATAAGCCCGAGCCCCAGCAACAATAGATTCCCAATAAGCAACAGAAGATCTCCCAAGCAATAATAGACCCCCTTCCTCCACAAAAATAGATTCCAGCATCAATAGACCCTCCAGCACACCCTAGCCAATCAGTTTTGAAGGTGCCGGAACTGCATTCCCCCACGTTCCTGCTGAAAAAAAGCCCTGAAAAAGGGTATCTACTCAAGAGACTATAATTCTTCCTCTTTACAAAACTCTGGTTAAGCCACATCCGGAGTATGCTGTCCAGTTCTGGTCACCAGTCCTTAGGAAGGATATGCTGGAACTGGTGACAGAAGAGCAACAAAGCTAAAAAGGGGCTAGAGGACCTCAATTAAGAGGAATGACTGCAAACATTAAATTGGTTGTAAACCTCAGACTTGAAATATGAACAAAGCATATCCCTCTATAGTGTGTGCGTGTCTCAATTAAGAGCACTAAGTGTCATTTCTGTCTGCTGTTTCTTTCCTCTGCTATCAGCATGAATCAATTCTGACAAGACTTCCTGACACCAAAAGAAAAATAGTGATGGGGGAAGGAGCTTCAGCTGATTGAAAGCCTCAGCTCTGTTCTTGTGTGCTCTGAGAAGGGGGGTGTCCCTCTAATCTTCAATTAGCTCTTAGATCTCTCCTCACTGAGCTCTGCAGAGTGTGACTTCAGCTCTCTGACCCTGATTTCTGAACACTCAGACACGCTTTATAAATTCTGGACTTTTAACAGATGTAGAGAAGACTGCAAATAAACAGGTACAACCTATGTAGGAGGATTTGTTTCATCTATGTGTATTGCCTGAGGCCAGTCACTTCACTGAGTATATGTGAGGGTTTCCAACCTCCTTAAACGTTGTCTCCACAGAGAAAAGAAGCTTAAGAGGAGATGTGATCACAATATACAAATATCTAAATGGTGATTCTAGCATAAGGAGAAAACTATTCAGTCTCTGGTCGCCTAAGAAGACATGTGGCAACTTAGGTTGATAATTAAAAAAAAATGAACTTCTTAGCAAATGCAATATACAGGGATATGGGAAACAGTAGTGATATAAACACACAGATGTTGAGCTGGATGGATTCATGTTCTAATTCATCTTTGAAAACTATGTAACTATGAAATTCAAACCATTCATGATTTTATCATCCATATCTTTATAATCTTATCAACTGCTCTATACCTGTCTAAAATCCAAGGCTGCATTGGTGATGCTCTTGCCTAAAGCCCCTGACCCCTTTGTCATCAAGCATTTATGTGAATGGTATCATGAAAACTAAAACCTTTTTTGAAGTACCAAGCTGTTTTATTTATAATCACATTTATATTAATAAAGTACAATTCACTAATTCAAAGACTCCAGAGAAAAAGGGGAGAGTTCTATTGTACTTGACCTGCAGATATTGAATTGACTTGTTGCACTTCCTCACTCTGCAGCTCAAATCAGAATTCCAGACAAGGCAAAAATTAGAAAGAAAAGGTCAATATAAATTGTGCATTTGATACTTTACTGCTGACTGGTCTTGTGGCTTCATTCACACCTTGTCCCACTGTGTTATAATGTCATTTCAATATTCCCATCCCACACTTTCCTGAATGATGCTTTAGGAGTATCGGGTGCTGAAGCAACACCCAGCTGGAACTGGAGGCATCACAGATCAAATGTACATATCTGGCAGCACACCACAGATCATCAAATAGTGTTCAGAATATTTATTGAAGATTGATAACATCACATGAGCTCAATGCATAAAACATAGGTCTTTCTGCATTTGTTTTTGTGAACCTCACTGCAATGCAACATAAAATGTATTGTCAAAAGGGACACCTGTCTTTACACGCACATGAATTTTAATGGCATCCCAGTCTTAGTCCGTAGGGTTCAATATTGAGTTGGCTTACCCTTTGCAGCTATAATAGCTTCAACTCTTCTGGGAAGGCTGTCCACAATTTTTAGAAGTGTTTCTATGGGAATGTTTGACCATTCTTCCAGAAGTGTATTTGTGAGGTCAGGCACTGATTCGGACGAGAAGATCTGGCTCTAATTCATCCCAAAGGTGTTCTATCAGGACTCTGTGCAGGCCAGTCAAGTTCCTCTACCCCAAACTCACTCATCCATGTCCTTATGGACCTTGCTTTGTGCACTGGTGTGCAGTCATGTTGGAACAGGAAGGGGCCATCCCCAAACTGTTCCCACAAAGTTGGGAGTATGAAATTGTCCAAAATATCTGGGTATACTGGAACTAAGGGGCCAAGCCCAACCCCTGAAAAACAACCCCACACCATAATCCCCCATCCACCAAATGCACAAAGCAAGGTCCATAAAGACATGGATGAGCAAGTTTCCAGAAGCTAGAGCTTCTGGAAGAATGGTCAAACATTCCCATAGACACATTCCTAAACCTTGTGGACAGCCTTCCCAGAAGAGTTGAAGCTGTTACAGCTGCAAAGTGTGGGCCAATTCAATATTGAACCCTACAGACTAAAGGCTCCTACACACGATCCGAATATCGTATGAAAACGGTCGTCCGAGTAAGGATCGTACAATATTTGGATCGTGTGTACACTACTTTTGACAGCCGATCACGACCATTCATGCGATATTATTCGAACGGACATACCCGAAAATTTTCCTTGTACGATTCCAGATCGTACGATTTTCGTTTAGTCAGTATAGTTGTCATCCGAAAATACAATACAAATACATTACAACACATGACATCACTTCCGATTTGTCGTACGAGAATTTTCGTGACTTTATTTAGCTATTCAATTTCTACCTGTTACTATTAAGGGAGAACGGTCGTACGATCGGTCGTACGATATTCGGATCATGTGTAGGGGCCATAAGACTGGGATGCCATTAAAGTTCATGTGCGTGTAAAGGCAGGCGTTACAATACTTTTGACAATAAAGTGGACAGTAAATCAATATGCTGTATTGCTCTGTGGTGCTTTGCATAGCAAGAGCTTTGTAGAGATGCATTGGGGTGTCATTTAAAAAGAATAGCACCCCAATGCACGTACAGTGTGTTGCTACAACAAGTTGGTGTGGATTTGCCCTAAAAGAAGATAACAACCCCGCTTATCACCTGATACATCAATGAGTGTGTTCTATTTTTTATTGTACAAATTAATAATGTAGCAGATGTCCAAACTATAACTAGCTTTGTGCGTGTGTTCAATTTTACAAAATCTAAATTACATAAAGTACATTTTCATATCTTTGTACTGTGATTTTCTCCTTCACAATATACTGAGGTCTGACCTATTTCTACTGAGACTGAAAGCGCTATTGCATCTTGTCTGTCTTTAATATCACAGCTCTAATCAGACCGATTTCCAGCTGAAGCACAATCTCACATAGGGGCTAAATGTAAATTGCAGTCTCAGCTGTTTTATTACATATTCAAACAAGAGTAGGATGTGCAGTGCTCTCATGATTTTCAAGATGATTGTTTCATTTATATGGAAGCATTTCTCATCACTCAGAATAGAAGCTGTACAACCTACATCTGTGGCAATGCATTTTTTTTAGAATGTTGTTTATTACGTTTTAAAAGATTTTACCATAAAGATATTACCATATTTTCTAAAGCTTGGTATCTATCAATTTATCATTCACCTTTTTACATTATTATTGTTATTATTATTATTATTATCAATGTATGCAAGGCAATATTATGTAGCATTAAATAGATCTTGAAAACTAACTGCTGTCTATTTAGGCACTCATTTGAAATTGTCCCCTCTTTTTTTATCTGTCAATGCACATTGGTAAACCATTGTATTTAAGTATTTTAATCACAAGTGATCCTATGTCCCTTTTTACCACTCTTCACGAGTAGTGTGAACGACTACCTGCTATCAGTGGCAACATAGACTGTGGTAGACCTCTTTGAACTAAAACAGAAAATATGGGTGATTTAATACCACATGGAAAGCTCAAAGAGCAGACCTCCAAATAAAAGTATCTAAATAAGAACTTTGGTTTTGGGTTGCAAGAAGAACCACCAAACAAAATGGCCAGTTTGTCTGTGTGAATCACCAGCTGCTGGTCAATGATCTGTCATTTAGTAGTGGTAGTACTACTGTTGCTAAATGACAGATCCCAGTCTGGTTTCTATTTTTCAACAAACCAGCCAGGGATCCAGGGTATTGTCATTGATATATTATGGCTGGTTTGTGGGTGGGTCATCATGTCAGCGAGGCAACGTCATCGGGTGGCAGGTTGTCTTGGCTGGTATGCATTGGGTATGATTGGGTGATGCATAAGGTATGGCTGCCTGTTGCTTTTCCTCAGAAATCAACCAGAACATTGACAATTTCTCAGGAGAACCCAAAAATCCCCAATCCAGACACAAGAGAGACTTAAAACAACACACACACCTTGAGACTAAAGTTATAACAGCCTGCAATACTGCTGTCCCCAAGGTACCTTCCCAATGTTTAAAGGCATGTGGCCTGGTGTGGTTCAGAAAACAGGAGCACGTGCTCACTCCCCTTCCTTTCCTGGTCACCCAAGCAGCATGCCTGGATAAACGCCTGGTTTGAATTTTGAAGGGAATTTTTTTTTCAAAATTTAATGTCACAAGTGTTAAAGGAGAAGTACAGTGCTAAAGCCCACTGCCAGCTGACATCACAGAACTGGTCCAGGCTCGGGCAAGATCGCGACAATGAAGTTGGGATCTGTGCATACGCCTGATCCAGCACCTTGCTCAGCCTCTCAGCAAGCAGCTGAGAGCCTGAGCCGGCCGCTCCTGCCCCTTTCACAGCCCAGCACTCCAGAGAGCGCAGGGGGGCAGAGCAGAGAGCCGGTGACTGACAGTCACCAGCTCTCTGCTCAGGGACCTGTAAGAACTAAGTGGTCGGCGCTGCTGATCGCTTGGTTCTCAGTGTTAGAGGTGTGGGGGGACAGATGCTGCATCCACTAGGTAAGTATGATTCTTAGAAAAAAAACATACTTCTCTTTTGAATATCCCGCCTACCCAGAAATGGCCTTTTAAATCAAGTAAATACAATATAAATGGGTGAATTGCAAGTGGAAAGAGAGAGAAACCTTCTGAAGATAACAAACTTCTACCTTCTATGAAGATTGTATCTGTCAGTTGCTGGTAACTTTACCTACCCGTGCTGCACATTTAACCATAAATATGACACGACCACCTACTCCTCACAAGTGAAGCTAAACTAACTTCATATGTCTACACAAGACTAAACAAGGTGCAGCAAGTGTCTGTGTTGTGGCCAAGACTACAGGAGAGAGCCACACTATTTGTAAAGTTCCAGCAATCGGATGTATAGTTTTTTTAGTTTTCTACTAGATAATCAGAGGTGGAAAGGTGCCTGGTAACATGGAGCTACTTTGGGAGGATACTGTTCAGACTCAGAGCCATTATAGCATATCTGAAAAAAAAAAAACATTGGCAACTCAAGTTGGTGAGTTTTTACTGGATTGTGGAAGTAGTGGTGATCACTGAATGCACAGCGGTGTCACAGTTTGGTGACAGAAGACACTTTGTTTGGACTTTATTATTGTTCTTTATTCACGTGAATGGGGACACTGGGAACTTTTTATAATATTACTCTTTATATGTATGAGATCATGTATTAAGCACTTTTTCTTTAATTTTGGTTATTTTTTCACAGCGCTACTAGTAATTGAGCACTTTGTTGTTTGGTTACATATTTGTATAACATTGGTGGAATCTAAGTAGCACTACTGAGTTATTTTTTTATCTTTTTTCATTTTTTTTTCAAATTTTTTCACAAAAAATAGTTTCATTAATATAATCCTATATATCATTTTGTTATATTTCGTTTCACATGTACGTGTCACAGCGCAGAGGAATAGATCCTTTGTGCTACCACAACCATCTCTGTTTAAAAAAAAAAGGATTTTGTTTGTAAATAAATCACTGGGACTTTCGAGACCAGAAGTCCTGGTGATTTACTTACAAACAAAATCCTTTTTTTTTGTTTGTTTGTTTTTTTTGACACATAGATGGTTAGTGGTAGTGCATAGGATCTATTCCCCTTTACTTGTTCATATTATTGTGATTTACAAAAATATTATTGACCCCCTCTTCCGCTGTGTATTTGATTTTAATTCTTATACACCCATGAGCGGGTGTTTCTTATAAAATGTGAGTATATTATATTTTATTGAAATAAAGTGAACCTTTTTACTGGTTTACACTATGGGAAGCTTCCTTCTATTTACATGATTGCAATCCAGGGATTACTGTGGAGAGGAGTAGACGTTGTGGCACAGTGACAGGAGTAGACAGCCATATGAGGATTATCCAACTAAGTGCTAATAGACCTACAGTGTATAAAGTATAGGTCTATACTTAAGGTGACAGGTGGAGCACGGTGTTGGAGCACAGTGAGGTGGAGTGAGTTCATTTGGATTAGTCACTGATAGAAGAGCACGGATCAAGAATGTTTGTGATTACTTGATATCTGGATTTATTTTTTCACATTGCGGTTGCATGGACAGCATCTGATAAACAACCACAGTGGACAATATCTGCTTTGTTTCTAAACATTGAGTAGCAGTTGTTATCTATGCATGTTTTGTTTTTTTGCACTATATACAGTATCTGTACGTTGATTTAAGTACATGTTATTTGGGTTATATATTCTTAATTATTATATAAATACTAATTATTAGAGGGTGCATTGAGTGCACAAGTTTTAACCATCTTGGTAACACTTTTTTTAACATGTATTTTTAATTAATGTAAAAGTAATAATATTCACTGTAGCATATCCCACGTAGTAATAAATTGAGATCCCCCACCCTGCACAGCCAGGCACACCAAATTTTCACAGGCTCCCAGAGTCAGAAAACAGTCCAGTGCTTGTTTTTGTATTTTTATTGAGGGGAAAAATTGTGCATGAGGAGTAGCAGTATTATGGGATACCCACTTGACTTTAGAACAACTCTTCAAGGACAACTTTCCTATATACAGTCTATATACACTCCTCTGCTTCCTCCAGCACACTTGCTTGTAGAAATCTGGCTGGCACACTAGCTGCTACACTAATAGTTAATCCAACAAAGAGACAACAATTCAATTTTGAAGCAAAAGTCCTTTACAGGCAGGGACCCTGGGCCCCTTTGGTTGTGTAGCAAAATACAGTGTCCAGCTTACATCCCTAAGGCTACTGATCCCACCTGGCTGCAGCTGCCTCTCTCACCAGCCCACCTGGCTACTGCTCCCCCACAGTCCTCCCAGACTACACACTCACCAGCCACCCAGCTGACTTCTCCTGGAGATCTCCTGGACGTGCTGACTCTATCCCACTGTCCTCACACCTGTTCCCGTGCATCCAGGAAAGGAGTCCTCCTTGTGTTATAGAGGGTCCCTCCAGCACCTAAACCCAAGGCCTGAGGTCACCCCCCACCAGACTAGGGGGCACCCTCAAGGGCCCCTGACAGCCTCCTCACAACTTCATCTCAATCTTCCACCTGATTGTCCCTGCTGGCATGACCCCAGACTATTTAAAAGGTGCCCCCCTACCAGCCCACTTGCTGGGGATTGGCCTGGGCTCCCATCAATACTCTAAACAGCTCCACCTAACCTCCCACCCATTCTTCTGGAAGCATCTCCAAGGTTCCAGCAAGTAGGGGGAAGTACCAGAGGTGCTGCTTGATGAGTCATCCAGCCTCCAACCCAGCCTGGCTCTTAGCTAGACTAAAATTTACCTACATAGCAACTTACCGAAAAAAAAACTATCACAACTAGCACACTAAGGTAGAGGGTTCTACATTACTCTAGCATGAGTTATATATAATCTTGATTTTTATCCTATTTATCTATCTATCTATACCCATGGTATATACGTATATAATTCATTTAACGCTATATATTTGTTAATTAGAGCAAGCACCACATTGGTTACAGTTTATTTTTTTTCAATAATATGAACAAGTCTTTATAGAGAAACCAATAATACTTTCTAATACTATAAAGTTACTTCTACATGTTCTCCAAACTCCAAATCCTGCTTTTCACATTTTGTAGAGTGCCTATTCTTTTCTCCCAATGACTATTAATGCGATGCACTGTAATTCACCTTCTGCTTCTTTTAGACATCTCTGGGCATGTTCCCTGCCATCTGGGACTCTTGTTGTCCTGTCCTTATTTTTTTTTTATTTAGATTTAAAATTTTAACTTAAATTCGTCTGTATTCGGCATTCGTCTGTGTAGAAAACTTGTACGACTGTCTTACCATTACTAAGAGCCCTTTCACACTGACAGCGCGGGGATGTCGGCGGTAAAGTGCCGCTAGTTTTAGCAGTGCTTTACCGTTGTTTTAGGGGTGCTTTTCGGGGCTTTTAATCCTGCTAGCGGACGAATAAAGGGTTCAAAGTGCCGCTGCTGCGGCACTTTGCAGGTGCTTCGGCGGCGCTACCCATTGATTTCAATGGGCAGGGGCGCTTTAGGAACGGTGCATACACCGCTCCTAAAGTGCCTCAAAGAAGCTGCTTGCAGGACTTTTTTTGACATCCTGCCAGTGCAGCGCCACAGTGTAAAAGCACTTGGGCTTTCACACTGGGATTGCAGATGAGGCATTTTTCAGGCGCTTTACAGGCGCTATTTTTAGAGCTAAAGCACCCAAAAAAAGCCTCCAGTTAAAAAGAGGTCTTAACAAATGTTGTTAAACATTTAGAGCAGTTGTCCTCAAATTTTTTACAGAACATACCAGAGCATTGTCCTTCAGATTTCAGGGAGGGGCAGATTGTGGTCATTGGGACTAGAAAATGCTCCAGAATTAGTAATCAGTGAGAGTAAACAATGCCCCAAGCGTGTTGGATAATGAAAGTATAAAAATGACCCAGGGTTGGTGGTCAGTGGAAAAGAAAATGACATAGCATAGCACATATGGAAGTGGGAGGAGGAATGATACCCCATTATCGTTGGCAGTGGGAGGAATTGTGCCCCATTGTTAGTGCAAGTTGGAGGGATAGTGCCATACTATTGATTTCAGTGGAAGGACTAATGCCCTACTATGGGCATCAATGTGAGGTGGAATAGTGGCCTATCCTTGGTGTCAGTGGAAGGAAGAGTACCGCATTATTGGTTTCAGCGAAATGAATAGTGCCCCATCATTGATATCAGTGGCAGGGATACAAGTAGTTTTCCATTCTTGGTGTCAGTGGAAGGAATAGCATCCCATTGTTGATGTCAGTGAAATTAATAGTGCCGTATTGTTGATATTAGTGGGAGGAATAGTGGACCTCTTGTTGGTGTCAGTGGGAGGATTAGTGCCCCATTGTTGGTGTCAGTGGAAGAAATAGTGACCCATTGTTGATATAAGAGGGAGGAGCAGAACTCCATTGTTGGTGTCAGTTGGAAGATCAGTGTCCTAATGTTGGTATCAGTAGGGAAAAATAGTGCCCCTTTAATGGTGTCAATGGAAATAATGGTATACAAGAACATATTTGAGGGGCACACCCTAATTGAAGGGTGTGCCCCCCAAATATGTTCTTGTATATTGTAATAGACCCTGACCAGGTTTTTTGGGCTGGAGCACCCCTCCCCCTCCTCATTACCTCTTATTTAGTGGCCACCAGTGCATAGGATGTATCCCCTTCAGTTCTCCCACATAGAGGCGTTCAGCTCCCATGGTTGGGACAAAGGATCTTCCATTCTATTACTAGAGTAGGACCCACTAATTCGGGGTACTTTGTCGCAGTAAGTGGGCTTAGCACTATATGACCATATAGTGGGACCAAACCCCCGTATTTTTTTAATATGTTCAGGTGTTTTTAACTAGCCTTGCAGGAAATGTCATTCTTGTATGTGTGCGCTGTAAAATATTTTGTAATGGGAATAATGGTGTCCCATCATTGCTGTCAGTTGAAGAAACTGTGACCCATCGTTGGTGTCAGTGGCAGAAATTGTTCTCCATTGTTTGTGTCAGAGAAAAGAATAGTGCCCTAAGGGCCAGTGAGAAATATAACTCTACTGTTGGTGTCAGTTGTAGGATTAGTGTCCTAATGTTGGTGTCAGTGGAAGAAATATTGACCCATTGTTGATATTAGTGGGAGGAGCAGAACTCCATTGTTGGTGTCAGCTGGAAGTTCAGTGTCCTAATGTTAGTATCAGTGGGGAAAAATAGTGTCTCTTTAATAGTGTCAATGGGAGTAATAGTGTCCCATCATTTTTTGTCAGTTGAAGGAACTGTGACCCATCGTTGATGTCAGTGGCAGAAATTGTTCTTGATTCTTTGCGTCAGAGAAAAGAATAGTGCTCCAAGGGCCAGTTAAAAGGCACTAAGAGCCTCAGTTTAGGGACTATTGCTTTAGAGTTATCAAAGCATTAAGAAACGCACTGGTACTAGCACTTATACCACATGCAGTCATTCATGCAACATAGACAGCAGAATTATAAGTTGTCAGGCATCTAATGACAAAATGTGCTCTAAAAGTGGACTGAGGTGGCACAACATTTGTTTCTGTCCATGAGTAGCTACATTTAAACTTGTTCTGATTTACTGTACTTGTAAATGCTGATGTGGCTAGGATAACATTTATTTTTCAAACAGTAAACCAAAAATTAAGAATTCTACATGGACACAAAAATAATAAGTAAATTAGAGAACCTTTCGTAATAACTCTGAAGAGTAAAAGAGTAAATTCTGGCAACGCGTAGGAAAACGGGGTAAATACAATCCTGACCTGGCCATGAGCTGACATACAGTAAAACACATTTCATGTTGTTTAGAGGTGAGAAAACATGTGTTTAGCAGAACCTATTGATTGCTATTACCTTTCGTATTGTTTAAAAATAAAATAAATGACAGGTCTGTAAGATGATCTTTTTTTCAGATTGTAACTGATATCACCTTGAAAACTGAGGTGAAACAGCATCCGCGGTATATAGCATGTTATTCAGCTGTATCCACTGTAAGCAATCTGTCAGCAAGACCATATGGCTTATAAAATAATAAATAATTTCAAAACAAAGGCATTGTTTCAATAAGTGAGGAGGACAAGCTTTGGTTGTTTGTCAGTGGATCTTCAGGCTGTCAGCACATAAAACAAAGAAAAAATGTCCTGGGAATCAGTAGCTAGTATGATCAACACAATGCTGCAGAGTATATCTGTTAACAGCAATATGAGAATAAATGTGCAGCATTAGTCTGTTCATGACCAGCGGTAGCTTTTGCTTTTGTAGCAGCTATAATATTGCTCTGGAAGCTTTTTTTAAAAAAAATTAGCTACAAAGTGTACAGGAGTGTTAAAATATTGTACCTCTTCCAGCTATGTGACTGTAAAAGGCAAGGAAAGAAAGGCAGCTTTAAAAAGTAATGAATTTGCCCATAATAATTATGTGCATTTTAAAATGTAACTAGGGCAATTACCTAAATTTGTACTGGTATCAACTCCTTGTAATACTCTGCAAAGCATAGCTCAGGGAAAGCAGAACTAGGCATGCTGCATACATTTGTACTAACCAGAGATGTGCTGACAGAAAAAAAAAGGACCTCGTCCATCTGTTGGCACTTCCTCATTGTTCTGGGGGTCAGGATGTGACAAAGCAGGAAAGCCATAATACAGTAGAGAAAGGAGGGTCACTGACCAGCCTGTTCCACCTTTCAGGGCTGTGTAACCCTTAACCACTTGCTTACTTGGCACCTAAACCCCCCTCCTGCCCAGACCAATTTTCAGCTTTTAGCGCTGTCACTCTTTGAACGACAAATGTGCCGTCATACAACACTGTACCCAAATGAAATATTTATCATTTTTTTCCCCACAAATAGAGCTTTCTTTTGGTGGTATTTGATCACCTCTGAGTTTTTTATTTTTTGTTAAAAAAATTTAACAAAATAAAAAAAAAAAAATACAAAGCCGTTTTATATTTTGTTATTAAATTTTGCAAACAGGTAATTTTTCTCCTTCATTGATGTACGTTGATGAGGCTGCACTGATGGACGCTGATAGGCTGCACTGATGGTCACCGAATGGCTGCATTGATGGGCACTGATAAGGCAGCACTGATGGGCAATAGCAGGCGGCACTGGTGTGCATTGATAGGTGGCATTGATGGGCACTGAAAGGTGGCTCTGATGGATGGCACTGATGGGCGGCACTGAAGGGCATTGTTAGGTGGCACTGAAGGGCACTAATAGGTGGCACTGATAGGGGACACTGATGGGTGGCAGTGATGGGCACTGGGTGGCAGTGATGGGCACTGATCTGAACTGGTAGGGGACACTGATAGGCAGCACTGCTAGGTGGCACTGATGAGGCACTGATTGGCACCACTGTTGGGCATTGATAGGTGGCACTCATGGGCATTGATAGGTGCCACTGATTGCTGGAACTTATGCACTGTGGGCACTGATTCGTGGCACTGTGGGCACTGGCAGGTGGCACTGGCAGACTTTGCCTATTTCTCTTCGGGAACGATGTCCCTTGCACAGAAGCTGGTGATCTGCTTTTTTTTCTCCTCACGCTGTCTGTGCAAGGAGAAAAAAAATAATTATCGATCTTCTGTTTACATCACGTGATCAGCTGTCATTTGCTGACAGCTGATCACATGGTAAGGGGCCGGGATCGGCCCCTTACTCCAATCTGTGATCACCTGAGTCTCATTGACTCAGTGATCACAGCGTGTGCTGCGTGCGCCCTGCAGGAGGGGAGCAGGGAGCGTGCAAAGGGGAGAAGACCTCCCGGCAAAGTAGATCCGCGCTGTAGCCGTTATTCGACTATACCGTGGATCCGAAGGGGTTAGGACTGGGTGGACAAAATTACAAAACCTTTAGATGGTAAAACCATTCTCATATATGTATTTCAATGGTATATTTTACTGTTGCTTGAACAATTGCCATATTATCAGGTGATCACTGCTAAATAACAAGTTTTGTATCACCCTCTACAGGACTGTTGTAAGATCTATGCTCCTAAGTTTTAATCTCTAGCCATTTTTTACATTTGTTAGGCAGCATAGCAGTTTAGTGGTTAGCACTAAACCACTGTGGTGGTCCTCCGTTTGAATCCCCACCAAGACACTACCTGGAATGGAGTTTGTGGGATTTATCCATGTACTCCTGTTTCCTCCCATGATCCAAAGGCATGCTGTTAGGTTAATTTGCTCCTGTCTATATTGTCTTTCGTATGCAGATGCATGCATGTTAGATTGTAAGGCCCTTAAAGGAAGAGACTGATGTTGATGTACAATATGTAAAGTGCCGCATAAATTGTCAGCACTATATAAATACCTATAATTAATTAGATGCCTTTATTTGCACTGTTCCATTTATTTACATTATGGAAAACCAACAAGAGAGGTGAGAGGCTCTAATTTGGTATTATTATGGCTTCCAGAAGTGATCCCATCATTGGGGTTACGATGAGATCCATTAGGTCCTTCAAGCTGCCTTTTATTGCTGGGGTCCAGACTGGCAATCTGACATCTACAATATCTTGCAGGTTGTTGTTACCACATGAGTATGTAAAACTGTGACCAGCTACAGTGTATGGATATTCATACAGTGCCTTGAAAAAGTATTCACACCCCTTGAAATTTTCCATATTTTGTCATGTTACAACTGAACATCACCCTGAACACACCATCCCTACTGTGAAACATGGTGGTGGCAGCATCATGCTATGGGCATGCTTTTCTTCATCAGGGACCGGGAAACTGGTCAGAGTTGATGGGAAGATGGATGAAGCCAAATACAGACGCTCTCCAATCAATTTTGCAGAGCTTGAGCTATTTTGCAAAGAAGAATGGGCAAACATGTCACTCTCTAGATGTGCAAAGCTGGTAGAGAAATCCCCAAAAAGACTGTAATGCCCCGTACACACGGTCGGATTTTCCGATGGACATTGTCCGATCGGAGCGTGTTGTCGGAAATTCCGACCGTGTGTGGGCGCCATCGGACATTTTCCATCGGATTTTCCGACACACAAAGTTGGACAGCAGGAGATAAAATTTTCCGACAACAAAATCCGATCGCGTCAATTCCGTCCGTGTGTGGCCTGTTCCGACGCACAAAGTGCCACGCATGCTCAGAAGAAATTCCGACACGGGACAGCTCGTTCTGGTAAACTTAGCGTTCGCAATGGATACAGCACTTTCGTCACGCTGCAATGTAAAAAATGGTTTAATACAGCGCACTCTCTTCTTCTTTATAATGTGACAAGAATTAAGTCGTTTTGCTGCTCATATTCACACACACTTCTCACAAAGTTTTATTTGTGTTTTTTTAGTGGGATTCCCTCAATATATTGTTATTAGATGTCACATCTGACAGTTTTATATTTTTTATGTTTTTTTTTTTTTTGTTTTTAAGCCTTTTTTTTTCTTTAATGTTTGAATTTTTTCCAAGGCTGATCTTTGTTCAATGTTATTTTTATTTTTACTCCAGAATATTTTTGTCTGTGTTTTGTGTGTCAAGTTACCCCAACACCATTGATATCTTTTATTATTTAATCTCCAGGAGATTTTTTGTTGTTGGTGTCCCTTGTTCATTTCACATTGTATATTAGAAATGTACCTGAATCCTCACAAACAAACTGTAATTTTTGAAGTAAAACACATAGGAGAGTATAATTCAAAACAAAACTCCTTTATTAAGGGCTCAGAACCAAACAAAGAGGAAGGCAACACTGGATCAACAGGAGAAATTAGTGAAGCCTGGGACCCCCACGGCAGACATCAATTCTTAAACCTCAAAATTGGTGGCCTGAGGAGTCCATATGTAAGGGAGGGCAGTCTGGTCCGGGATTCACAGAGACTCGGATAGCAGCAGATGACATCAGTGTCCCCAGGCTGTGGTACCACAAGAGGCTGCATCTTTTGGCCGACCAGACTGGATCCAGGGCAATCACTCTCTGGTCTTCCTTCCACATTTCCTTCCGGGCTGTGGCTGTGCAGTTGGAGATGTGGCAGGAGGAGGAGTAGGACCTGGAGGAGGAGTAGGACCTGCAGGAGGAGGAGGAGGACCATCCCAAAGCTGTGTGTGAGGTGTAATTTGGCCCCTCACACCTTTCGCCAGAGCCTCAGATATGAGGGCCTCACACATGGCTTTTTGGCCCTCCTCCATCCTCTGCATTTTATATGCTATGAATGCAGCAATGTTCTCCTGCCTGGTGTGTGGTGCTCCCAGGACCTCTGTAGCCCTACAAAAAAATCTGATAGCTGCCTCCTCTAGGGTACTCCTCCTACTGCCACTTTCTCTTTCCAGGGGGGATGGAGGGACCTGCAGATCAGCCAGCTGGCTCGGCCCGGCCACCTCCTGGCTGAGACTTCCCTGTGTATGAAAAAGGGACATGGTTTTAGTTTTTGCATCATCAATCACAATCATAAATTAGTACTCCCAACTAACATCTAGTTCACATCATTGATTGGACAAGCAGAAATATTTAGAGGAATGCTATACCTGGCTCAATCTGGGCTCCTCTACATGTGGCCTGGAAGGCCCAGGTTGGGCGTCAGAAGCCTCAGCCGGGGGGGAAGGAAGCGTGGAAGGAAGACTGGAGAGGGATGGCCTGGGTTCAGTCTGGCCTGCCAGAAAGTGCAGCCTGTCGTAGTACAACATCCTGGGGACATAGATGTCACCTGCTGCTCCGGATCTCTGCGAATCCAGGACTTTATTGCGCTCCCTCAGATATGTGCTCCTCAGGCCACCAATGAAAATCTTTAAAAAAGTGATGTCTGCCGTGGGGATCACCTGCTTCACAATTTCACACAATTGCTCCAGTGCTGCCTTCCTCTTTGTTTGGTTCTTGTAATGGGGGTGTTTAATCTCCCACAGACAGGGCAGCTCCCTTAGCATCTCTATGAAGACTGAAATGAAGTCCTGATCTTTCAGTACCATATCCATGTTCACTGCAAGACACAACACAAGACAAAGCCTAATGTCACACCAAACTCTCCTAATCTTGTTACAATATAGGCCTCAATCTATAGAAGCAGTATAGGCCCCAGTTTGTCTCTTACCTTCGTTCTTACGATCGCCGCGTTCAATGCTCCTTCCTCCGCTCACAGATCAAACGTAATACGCACGCGTGTTACGCTTTATATACACTGCGCATGCGTGTAACTCCGCCCGCCCCTGACGTTCTTTCTAGTGTATTCCCCGCCCCTTTTCGTTCTGCGCAGTGGGTGAAGAGTATGATGGCGGACATACAGCAGGTGCTGGCTAATTGTAGCAACGAGGAGGAGGAGGAGGAAAGGGCGGATCCAGGCACGTCCCGATCCAGAAGGAGACGTTTTAAGGCCACAAATATGTCGTTTGGGGAGATGTTGGAGATGGTCGACATCATGAGGAAGTCTGACTATGACGGAAAATATGGGCCTTACCCCAACCCGAACATCCGAAAGGCCAAGATCATGGTGAAAGTGGTCAGGAGTCTAGAGCGGAATTTCGGGGTATGAAGGTCTAAAGATCAGCTCAGGAAGCGGTGGTCGGACCTGAAGTTGAGAGAGCCAGAGCAGTACCGAAAGATCCGGAGAGTGCTGCAAAAAAGTAAGTAGTTGTGCTGTGTTCATATTCTTTCTGTCTTTATTCCGTTCGTTCTGCTCCATATGCTTTTAGTAATTGTAACGTTTAAAAAGGTCAACTTTAATGTTCATGGGCCCATTATTCGTTCGTATCAAACATTTTTCTTTCGGCCTCTAGAACACCATTGTTTAGGCCATATGCATTTTCCCACATTTTTTTTGGGCCTACTTGGATGCCAAATATTTGTTTGTGTAGATGGGTTTGTTACTAGAATGAAATGCAAACTAGATTCTGTGTAAGGAGAGGACACTGAGCAGCTGTTTTCACATCTGGACACTGGAGCACTAGTGTGGGACACAAGAACACCATTTTTATTAGGGGGGCCACACAGGTGCTCCAGTGTATACTATAGGGGGGGGCTACATCTGTGAAGCTTGTACCAAACAGGTAAAGTATTGCAGCTTGACAAAGGGCAATAAAAAATATACATCTTGGAACTCTGCTAAAATAGACAATTGTACCCCACTTCCAAGCAATGTTTCCTATTTCTAGTTCTGCCATCAAATATCTGTGTGCTAAGTATACCATTTTTGTTTTACATAGGGGAGAAAAGACTCGGAGGACACTCCTCATCCCAGGAGACCAGAGACCCCCCCCCCTCTGGAAGAAGGGGAAATACCAACCCAAGAAGAAGAGCAGGAGGAAGAAGAAGACGTGGTGGAGATTGGCACCACAACAGGTGAGTGTCTGCGACCACAGGCTCAGATAAAAGAGATGGATGTTGGCAGATTTTTGAGACCTGTTTTTTTTGTTCTTTATCTCTTTTTAGGTGATCGTGATCCAGAACGCTTTACATCTGAAAGTGCCCAGATACTGATCGGGGAGATCATGGGGTGTAATCTCCAATTGCAAAACATCCAGCAACAAATCACTGATGTTATTAAAAAAAATAATAACATCATTGATGTTTTGGGGCGAATTTAAATCCCACAAAATCACCTGTTTTATCTTACAAAAATTTTTACAATGTTTAGAAAAGCCAAATTTGGAGGATGCACACAGTGTGCCAACATGTGCTATCTGCCATCACGGGAGATCAATGGACGCGTTTTGGGGGTGCAACCCCTTCCTCAATTATAAAGTCGCATTGAGGAAGGGCTTGCTCCCCCAAAACACGTCCCTTCATCCCCCCTGATGGCAGATAGCACATGTTGACATTCGTAAATTGGTGTGCATCTTCCAAATTTGGCTTTTCCAGGGGTGATTTCCCCCCATCTGAACGCTATATCAAACCCAGTTCCTAAATACTGATGTCTGATATAGCCTTCAGGTTTTACCTAATGTGAACTTTGTAAGTTCAAGTTTTTTGGCTTTCTTGTTGGTTTTACACAGGCCTGTTTTATCTGAAATGGATATTTCGATTTTTGATAATGCCCCCCCAAAAATTGTTATACAACAAACATGTTGTTTTGTTTTAAAAACCTTTGGTAAATGCACATGTGATTGTGCAGGTATAAAAAAGTGCCTTACTCAAGAATGTGTGGATTATTGTCTCAACACTACAACACTTTTGGGGTGATGTAATTGCTGCTTTATGCAAAAATGGGGGTTATTTCCTAAGGGCAAATACACTTTGCACTACAAGTGCAAGTTCAGTGCAGTTGCAAGTGCACTTGTAGTGAAATGTGTTTTTGCATTTAGGAAGTACCAGCCAACACTATTCTTTATAAGGTTACCCAATTACGACATTTTCTGCACTCAACACATTTCTGTCAGGGTCAGCTCAAACAAACACAAGCAGTAAATGTCCACCAAGAATTGCTTTTGGTTGTTTTTATTTGAAAAAGGTGTCACAGATTGTCTGGCATATTGATAGCCCCCCTACCCGCAAAGAACTCCAGGTATCGTAACCGGACATCACGGGCACTCAGGGAGGGCAAGCCAGGACGGCCGCTTTCAAGCGCCGTCATTGTTGATGTATTTGGTATTCCGGCCTCAGGCCCAACAGAGCCAGCATAGTTGGCTGAATGTTTTCTTAAAAAATTATGGAGAACACAGCACGCCAGTATAATATGGTTCAGTTTATACTCCGCCATATGGATGGGTGTCAGAAATAGTCGGAACTGGCTGGCCAGGATTTCAAATGTGTTCTCCACCACTCTTCGGGCTCTGGCCAGCCGGTAATTAAAAACCCTCTGTTCCGGGGTGAGGGTCCTCATCGGGAATGGCCGCATCAGGTGGTCCCCCAGCGCAAACGCTTCATCAGCAACGAACACAAATGGGAGACCTTCAACATTGTCCTCTGGAGGTGGCAAGTCCAAGCTGCCATTCTGGAGACGCCTGTAGAACTCCGTCTGGGCGATCACTCCACCATTGGACATCCGGCCATTCTTCCCCACGTCCACATACAAGAAGTCGTAATTAGCCGACACCACCGCCAACATCACTATACTATTAAACCCCTTGTAATTATAATAGTACGACCCTGAGTTGGGTGGTGGGACGATATGGACGTGTTTCCCATCAATTGCCCCTCCGCAGTTAGGAAAGTCCCACCGCTGGGCAAAGTGGGAGGCCACAGTCTGCCATTCCTGTGGCGTGGAAGGAAACTGTTGAGGAAAAAACAATAAACATTACTATTTTTTCACAGAAACATGGCAAGCAGATTAGACACAAACATTATGGGTCAACCTCCAGATAGCATTTACTAAGGGGAATTTTACAACAACAAAGTATAAGGTACACCTATCATATTCCCCCTCCCCCCCTCTCATGGTCCATTTCTAACATTATAGGGGGGGGGGACTCTTGGACAGGTAACCCTCTTCACTTCATTGAGAGATGAATGCCTAAATACAGGGTATTACTTGGAACAGCCCCTCCTTAGTTACACTATTGGCAGACCACTGGACAGGTAAGAAGTGTCATAATACAAAGATATAAATACACACTGTACACATTTGAGGATATTTGGACATTCTGCTATTACCTATCAAGATAATAATAGGATACAAGAACTTTAAACAGTACCATTGGAAAGTAGACAGGCAGGCCCTTGCACTACATGCTTTGGGGAATTCATCCATAAATCTGACCAGTAAAGAGATGGGTATAGTGTGTATGGGTTTGGCAAAGTCAGCAGATAGATGATTGAGGATAATGAATTGGGATCAGCTGACTTAGCAGTTGGGGGGGGGGTTACAAAAAATTTGGGGACACCACAAAAAAAGCCTCTGGCCCTCTGCCTGAATTTAAATCAAAAATAACATTTCCAAACATTTTAGGGGGTGTTTGGGGTAAAGCACTACTATGGAGCTGATAAAATACATTGTTAAGTGACTACATGAGGTGAATATAGGGAAGGAGACACCATGCTGGGGAGGTTATTGAAGGGCAAATATGTATGAAGGACCTAAAATAATAATGACATAAAAATCCAGCATGCATGAGGACAAAGGGGACATTCACAGCATATTACAATCATGGTAATTAGGGAATGAGGAAAGAAATACAATATATTAGCAAACATTCAATACAATAAAATGTGATATAAAAGGATAAAAATCTTACCTTCATATACTCCTTCTGCAGGACCTGGATGATGGCAGAACAGGTCTCTGGGATAATGATCCCCAGAGCCTGGGGGGAGATGCCTGTCGAGAACTTGAGGTCCTGCAGGCTTCTCCCTGTGGCCAAATACCGCAAGGTAGCGACCAACCTCTGCTCCGGAGTGATGGCTTGCCTCATGCAGGTATCCTGCCTGCTGATATAGGGGGTCAGCGAAGCCAACAAACGGTGGAACACGGGGTCCGTCATCCTGAGAAAGTTCCTGAAATCATCAGGATTATTCTCACGGATCTCACGGAGCAAAGGCATATGACAGAACTGGTCACGCTGAAGCAACCAATTCTTGGTCCATGAACTCCTCCCCACCCTGTTCATGGACTGGACTTGTGTCAAGGTCAGGACCCCAACACCAAGCCCCCGCACAGCACGAACTCTACGAGGAGTACGCATACGAAACATGGCTAGAAAACGGTCGGCTGCTCAGAACGAAGTAACAGAACGCATTGAAGAACAGCAAGGCCTGTGTAGAGCGACCTGAAAAACAGCAACGAGCAGGCAAGATCACACAGAAAACTCCGATACGAACTGACTGCATGCACTGAAGAGCAGATACAAACCCACAAGCACAAACTGAACGTCAGAAAACGATCTGAAAGCCACGAGTCTGAAAAAGCGCGAATCGTCTCTCACCAAACTTTTACTAACACGAGATTAGCAAAAGGAGCCCAAAGGGTGCCGCGCTTGGTTCTGAACCGGCCTTTTCTAGTCTCGTCGTACGTGGTGTACGTCACCGCGTTGTTGGCGATCGGAAATTCCGACAACTTTGTGCGACCGTGTGTAGGCAAAACAAGTTTGAGCCAACATCCGTCGGAAAAAATCCTAGGATTTTGTTGTAGGAATGTCCGAACAAAGTCCGACCGTGTGTACGCCCTATAAGACTGCAGTTGTAATTGCAGTGAAAGGTGGTTCTACAAAGTATTGACTTAGGGGGGCTGAATACAAATGCACGCCAGACTTTTCACATATTTATTTGTAAAACTATTTGAAAACCATTTATCATGTTCCTTCCGCTTCACAATTATGTGCCACTTTGTGTTGGTCTATCACATAAAATCCCAATAAAATACATTTATGTTTTTGGTTGTAACATGACAAAATGTGGAAAATTTCAAGGGGTATGAATACTTTTTTAAGGCACTGTACTTATTCTTAACAAACATGAAATAAAATGTAAACTGAGGCTTCAATAGCCTATGTAGTTGCAGGCACAACAGAGTAATTTACCCTCAAAGTTTACAGCAGAAAGTCTTTTAGATCTGGTTCACACCAGAATCGCATAGGAACATGGTCCGCATTCCTGCACGTTCCCTTGCAGTGTGATTTTGCAGCCTATTCATTCTGCCCCCTCCAGCGCCACCATTTTTGTTAAACGTAGCATGTGAAGATGTGCCAAAGGGCTCTGTCTGGCTTTTGGGTCCTGGCAGAGCCCTTTGGCACATCTGTGCGAGTGCAGAAAATTTCCTGTACATGCACAAACACTGCAAAACCTTTGATAACAGTCATATTTGTACATGTGTGGGAAACCTATATATGTGCAGATGGCGCCACAGGGCTCAGACAGGACCCACATCCCTGTGGCACATCTGCGCACACACACATAACCCTTAGGGGGCAAGGGGCTCAAACATATTTTTCACCTAGGCAAGAAATGAGGAAGTGCTGTTTTGATTTGATTTTGCTTTTTTAAGATCAATTTTTTTTAATTGAAAATATAAAACCCAAATATGGGGGGGGGGGGGGGGCAGGGCAAAATTAAAGTTAGTTTAGGATGAAGGTCTGCTTTAAGTCACTTTACCAGTGTAGCACATTCTGCTCCCCTCTCTTAGCAGTAACTTGGTAGCCTTCTATCTTTTAAAAGGAAGAGCAGAGTGCTCAGACTTGACTTTACAGCTTCTCTTGTGAATCTTGAGGATAAATTGCTCCATAGTGTCTACACATATAAAGGTCAGTAAGGGATTGTTTAAATCGTATTTGCTGCTTGGTAAGAATAAGTAAATATTGAATGTCCATAGCCTGGCTACAGTTCTAGTTTAAAGACCATCTAAACCAAAGAACAAAAATGCATTATATTGCAGCATAAATACATTACAGTGAGTAAGCGTTAGTAAGCCTTATTACAGGGTTACCTGTAGGTAAAAATCACCAACAGGGTTTACAACAGCTTTAAAATGAACAAGGAAACAAATGCAACCACTGCATCTAAGGACTACTAAGGTACATTTTGTCTTTTAGGTACGCTTTAAGCATTAACATTTCAGTTTAAATAAACCAGCTTTTTTAACTGTTTGAAAAAGAATGTGCTTTACATCCATATATACTTTTAAAAGCAGACTTTAGTATTTGTTTTATTCCTAAGCAAACCAGTGAGCCGTGCTATTACAAGAATTTCAGCTGTAGATCATACAATCATTGCAGAAAATTACTGCTTCTTCAAACCTGTGGTAGGTTGCTATTTTTCAGCTTTGTACCAATACAATAGCAACAAGTTTGTATTCTGTATTATATTTTGTATCACAGCATGGCTCCTATGTAAGAAAAATAACTAAAATATTGAACACAGAGGGCCTGTCTGCTTAATAGTGTAAAGTGTTCTTCCTGTTCTCTCAAAATTCCTATAATAGTATTATGTTGTGTATAATGAAACTTGTTTACTCAAAGAAGTACAGTACAACACATTTTTCCACACAATAATGCAACACACAGGGGCCAATTTAGGGCAAAGTGGCAATATGATGGATATACTAAAACTGGAGAGTGCAAAATCTGGTGCTACTGTGCATGGTAGCCAATCAGCTTCTAATTTCAGCTTGTTCAGTTAAGCTTTGACAATAAATCCTGGAAGCTGATTGGTTTCTATACAGCGCTGCACCAGATTTTGCACTCTCCAGTTTTAGTAACTCCATCATATTGCCACTATGAAAAGCCTTCCTACCCCAACCACTGATACTTATCATTCAGTGATCTCCCGCGGCTCCTGCCTCTGAATATGAAGGGGCATATAATATCCTCCCATGTGATAATGCACTGGTTTGGGGCAAATTGCTAAAGGGTGATTTTAGTATATTTTTATAAAAAACATGATTTAAAGAGGGAGTCCACCCAAACCGCAAAAAAAAAAAAAAAAAAAAAATATTAAAAGCCAGCAGCTACAAATACTGCAGCTGCTGACTTTTAATAAATGGCCACTTACCTGTCCCAGGGTCCAGCGATGTCGGCAGGCGACGCCGAGAACCCGCTCTGTTCTTGGCAGCTGCCGCCCCCATCCTAGGTGAGGGAATCAGGAAGTGAAGCGTTCCCGGTTCCCTACTGCGCATGCGCGAGTCGCGCTGCGCATCGTAAGTGGTCCCCGCTATCTCCTGGGAGCTGTGTGTTTCCCAGGAGACAGCACGGTGGGGACAGGAAGAGGCATAGACTCCCATGTCTTAGACAGGTATCTGCACCCCCCTCCCCCCTGAAAGGTGCCAAATGTGACACCAGAGGGGGGGAGGGTTCCGAAAAGCGGAAGTTCCATTTTTGTGTGGAACTCCGCTTTAATAAACTTAAAATGATTCTAAAGGCTCAAGGTTTTTTATCTTTACTTACCTGAGCCCGATCATCCTCCAGCGATGTGCATGAGAGCCTCAGCCCTCCAGGAACTCTCCCTCCTCATAGGCTTAGACAGCAACGGGAGCCACTTTCTTCCGCTGCTGTCAATTACAGCCAGTGAGCCAATGAGGAGAGAGAAGGGGCGGAGCGGGGCCGAGCCAGGAGTGAGCCTGCTTGGGTGGAGGGAGGGGCCAGGAGAGCCAGCAGGGGACACGAGAAGAGGAGGATCCGGGCTGCTCTGTGCAAAACTGCTGCACAGAGCAGGTAAGTATAATATGCATTTTATTTTATTTTTTTAAATTGCCGTTAATATTACTCACATTTAGTTTCACAGGGAACAGTGAGCCATAAGCCTTGGTCTTTGTAATGTGTTTTGAAATAGATACTTGTAGTCTAAGAAGCCTGTATGACAGATTGACAGCACAGGAGCACATTGGGAGTTAGAGCATTGTCATTCTACAACAGAAAGTGCCTGAACAAGGACCCTCATGGCAGGTAATTATGAAAAATGAGGTTGACATATTAACACTTTTATGAGATATTAGTGTATTTTAAATTAATGAATTTGCAATAAATGTCCATTTATAGTTCCTGGTCATTAGATCCGGTCATGTGATACATGACCTATGGACAATTCATAAGTTGAATTTTATGAAGTCACATAAGTGACAACATTTGAGTTATCTTGGAATGATAGGAACCTATCAGGATTACCAATGAGGAAAAGAACCTTATGCTACATAGGGAATCAATGAACCTTGACTTTTAACACCGATAAAATCAAAGCACCAAACATGACCACTACTTTCAAATTCATGTTAAACTAAGGGATTGTTTATCAATGTTTTCTCCTAAGACTCACACAAATTTCACTCAACACTAACCTATGTTTCACGCAAGACTCAATTAGAAAAATGCGTTAAACTAGGGTGAAAGTTATGAAAAACAGTGAGATCCTAAGTGTAAGATTAACTAAAAATTAGTTGTTATAGAATAAAGCAGCACAAAAGTAGACCTAGCCAAGTTAAAGGTAGTTGCATCATGTTAACCATTATGGTATTTATGGAAATGCTTGTTCTTATTATTCTTATTGTTTTTCCTCACTCCTTTATCCTTTTAAACAAGAAATACTTTTAATACAATTACTTAAAAGCAAATCATACCTCTGCGGAAGAAAAGAAAGTGAAATTCACTGTCCAGTGTAACCAACAAATAGAAATAGCTCTACACATGAAGTTATAAACTAAAGTAAATTGTTTTTTTTCACTGTTATATGGTTTCTACAATAACACCTAGGTTATACAAATTAAACAGATAGAACAATACATATTGTAATTTAATTGCAAATTTAATTAACCTGCATCCCAGTTAAATTTTTAAATGAAAACACAAAACATCTTAAAATGTATTGCCAATAAAAATGAGTTAACATTTTTTTGATTTTTTTTTCTTTGGTTTGTTAGAATGGCATTCTAATGCCGCGTACACACGATCGCACATTTCGACAACAAAATCCATGTTTTTTTTCCGACAGATGTTGGCTCAAACTTGTCTTGCATACACACGGTCACACAAAGTTGGTAAGAATTTGCGAGCGTCAAGAATGCGGTGACGTACAACACGTACGACGCACTAGAAAAGGGAAGTTCATTACCAAGTGCGCCACCCTTTGGGCTCCTTCTGCTAATCTCGTGTTAGTAGAAGTTTGGTGAGAGACGATTTGCGCTTTTCAGCCTTGTGCTTTTCAGATCGTTACTGCTCTTCAGTTTGTGCTTGTGGGTTTGTATCTGTTCTTCAGTGCGTGTAGTCAGTTCGCATTTGTTTGTCAGTGCGTATTATAATTATTATTATAGTACGTATTTGATTACCAGTGCGTTCTTGTCCGCTCGTTTCTGATTTTCAGCTTGCTCTTCTCAGGCCTTTCTGTTTTTCAGTGATTTCTGTTAGTTCGTTCTGACTAGCCGACCGCTTTGAAGCCATGTTGCTGTTACATACTCATCGTAGAGTTCGTGCTATGCGGGGGCTTTGTGTTGGGGTTCTTGCTTTGACCCAAGCCCAGTCCATGAGGGTGGGGAGGAGTTCATGTTCATGGACGAAGAATTGGTTGCTCCAGCGTGACCAATTCTCTCATATGCCTTTGATGCGGGAGATCCGTGAGAATAATCCTGATGATTTCAGGAATTATCTCCGGATGACGGACCCCGTTTTTCACCGTTTGTTGGCTTTGCTGTCCCCTTATATTAGCAGGCAGGGCACCTGCATGCGGCAAGCCATCACTCCTGAGAAGAGGCTAGTCGCCCCGTTGCGGTACTTGGCGACGGGGAGAAGTCTCCAGGACATCAAGTTTTCAACAGGCATCTCCCCCCAGGCTCTGGGGATCATTATTCCAGAGACCTGTTCTGCCATCATTTAGGTCCTGCAGAAGGACTATATTAGGGTAAGTTTTCTCCTTTAGCATCACATTCTATGTATTTCATGCTTGCTAATGTATTGTATTTAATTCATCATTCCCTAATTACCATGATTGTAATATGCTGTGAATGTCCCCTTTGTCCTCATGCATGTTGGAAGCTTTTAAACTTCTTTTTTTGTCCTTCATGCATATTTGCCTTTACTAACCTCTCAAGCATGCTATCCTGGGTCCATACACACCTAGCCTAGTCACTTAACAATGTATTTTGTCAGCTCCATAGTAGTGCTTTACCCTAAACACCCCCTAAAATGTGTACAAATGTTATTTGTATCTTGAAATTCATGCAGAGTGCAAGAGGCTTTTTTGGGGGGTTCCAAAATCATTTGGAACCCTCCCTCCCCCCAACCGCTAAGTCAACTGATACTAATCCTCTATCTGCTGACTTTGTCAAACCCATACACACTATACCTACCTCTTTTGTGGACTTATTTATGAATGAATTCACCAAACCGTGTAGTGCAAGGGCCTGCCAGAATGTAAAAAAGTGCTTCAATTTGTACAGTGTGTATTCATATTTTGGTATTATGACACTTCTTACTTGTCCAGTGGGCTGCCAATAGTGTAAGTAAGGAGGGCTTAGCCAAAGTAACACACATTATTATGTATGCATTCAGCTCTCAATGAAGTGGAGAGGGTTACCTGTCCAAAACATTCCCCCCTAAAATGTTTACAATGGGCCATCAGAGGGGATGAGGAATCTGATAAGTGGACCTTCTCTTTTTGTCTTTAAATACTCCTTCAAATAAATGTTAATATTGATTTTGGCCAAGAATGTTTGTGTTTAATCTGCTTGCAGTGTTTATGTGCAATCATATAGTTATCAAAAAACGAAATGTGCATGGAATGCACACAGGGGTCGCCCCTTAGGACTTTAAAGGCAAAAATGGAGTGGAGTATAAAGAGTAAATTATATAAAATGCGCAGAAGTGCTAATTTTATTAAATTCGTAGAAAAAATATATAGAAATACAAATGTAAATACAGTTGACAATATACATGTGCGTTTACAATACACAAATCAAATTATACAAGATCGATATGTCAATCCAGTGCTTACACCCCGTAGCCTATATCTTTAAAGGTCAAACGGATGATTTTATAGCACATATCCCGACATGTTTCGGAAATTGGTATGTATTATTCCTTCATCAAGGGATTTACAGTTGGGTGATCAATCTTTATCTGCAATGTAGATTTAAACATAGTAAGATAGCAGCGTACTGTGTGAGGTTACTACAAAATATTAATTACTTCAAAACTCTTTTAAAATGTTTGGGCAGTTATACTTTCATCAAAGGTTCACGAAAATTAGAACATAGCAAAACAAAGCAGAAAACAAGAATTGGAACAGGCTGGCTGGAAAATCCACAGACACATGGGGTGGGCAGCTTCAAGTGCAGGGCTGAATGCTGATACACATTCACATGAGGCGCCTGATGGAAGTCTACATAGTAAAAATGATAGAAAAAGGGGGGGTGTATGAATTTGTCCTGAATACAGCTGGAAAAGTAATCAAGCTGGAATGCAGGGACATAAGGATGTTAAATCCCATTAAGATTAGTAGCAGTAGTAATCAAATTACCTGTGTGCTTCACATGTATGGATAAGACGCAGACCTCTGGGCAGCAGTTCCACAACTGACAGATGCCCAGTGAGTGTCTGCGTCTTATGGGTGGCTCTGATGAGGCAGCAGCCAATTAGAGCCTGCTCCAGTTACTCAGCTGTATCAATGACAGCTGTGAGTCGAGCTCAGAGCGTCTCCCTGATGCTGAGGCGCGCGGCGTAGCCACGCCCCTGGGGGCGTGATGACATCACGCCGCGCCATCGGCGGATATCGTATCCCAGCATAGGCTGGATGTCAATCATATAGTTATGGCATGTTGCATATTGCATAACTTTTTACGAAAAAATGCTTTGAACTACGTGGCCTCAGTTGGGACTTATTACCGGATACAACCGTGACGACTCTTGAAGCTGGCCGTCCTGGCTTGCCCCCCCAAAGCGCCCCTGAAGTTCGTGAAAAGTATCTTGAGTACTTTGTGGGTAGGGGGGCCATTGATATGCCACAAAATGGTTAAAAAACCTGTTAAAATTTTTTTTTTATTTATACCTAAATAATATTTACTTTGATTTACTGCTTATGTTTCTTTTAGCTGGCTCCTAGGTTATCCAATGGGCTTTTCTTTTTTGCCTTTTTGTTCAATAGTGCAAACGTAACTTTTTTGATACATGAGGTGACAATCTCTTCTTCAGCGAACTATTATGTTGTGGGTCTGCTACAAATACACACACACCTTATTTTTTGTTGTTAATGTATGTAATGCATTACTGATAAAAATCTTCATCATTTTCAGCACCATGACTGAAATTTGTGGAGTCACAAAATGGCGTGATTGTGCCAAATTATAAAGCACCGTGGGAGTTATTTACTAAAGGAAATTCCACTTTGCACTCCAAGTTCACTGCAAAAGTGCACTTGAAACTGCACTGAAACTGCACTTGTAGTGCTAAGTGGAGTTGCCTTTAGTAAATAACCCCCATTGCCACTGTAAACACCAACTTACTACAAAAATTGCTATTGAGCATTGAAAGAAAAAAACACACATTGTTGAGTAGAAAACATTTTACTCAAAGCACATTCACATGTGCGTTAGAAAAGGGGTTTTGAACAAACCAACATCTTTGGTGTATAACATTTTTTTTTTCACATTAGAAATATCCGTTTTTTGGTTAAACAGGCAAGTTTCAAACCATAACATACACAACTCAGGAACTTACAAAGTTCAACTTTGATAAAGTGAAGGCAATATCAGACATTTAGTATGTCCAAACTGTGTTGATATTGCCTTCATCAGATGGGGTGATGTCACCCCTGTAAAAGCCAAATTTTGAAGATGCACACAAATTGTGATTCAAACTGGGGATTTCCCTCCTGATCCCATGCCTAATGTCAACATGTGCTAGCTTCAGTTGTGAGGAAGGGGGGCCACAAAATGCGTACATTGATATCCCATGATGGCAGATAGCACATGTTGACACACCGTGTGCATCTTCAAAATGTGGCTTTTAAAAAACTTTAAAACTTATTTTTAAAAGGAAAAATACACGATAAAACGGTACAATTTTTGTGTGTTTTATATTCTGCTTAAAACATCAGTGATGTTCTTCATTTTGTGTTGAACATCATTGATGTTTTCCTTTCTATTTTCTAAATCACAATTGCACCCCATTATCTCCCAGATGAGGATCTGGACACTTTCGCTTGTGAAATGAGATTCTTCTTTCACAACATCCACATCACCTAAAATAAAAAAAAACACACCATCTATTATAAATATGCAGGCATCCATCTATTACCTGAAGCTGTGGTCTCAGACACTCACCTGTTGTGGTGACAATTTCGCCCACTTCATAAACGTCTCCCTCCTCATCCTCTGCTTGTGGTTTTGGGATCTCCCCTTCTTTAGGAGGTGTGGGGTTCGTGGTGTCTTCAGATGTCCCGAGTCTTTTCTTCCCTATGTGAATAAAAAATAGGTATACTTAGCACACAGATATTTGAGGGCAGAAATAAGAATATGAAACATTGCTTGGAAGTGTCGTACAATGGTCTGTTTTGGCACAGTTCCAAGCTTAAGAAATTTTTTGTTCCTTTCTAAAGCTGGAATACTTCCTTCTTTTGTACATCTTTCACACATGGAGACACCCCTAGTATCCACTGGAGCACCTGTGTGGGACACCCTAAAACGTTTGTTCTGGTGTCCCACACTAATGCTCCTGCGTTAAGATGTGTAAACAGCTGCTGACCAGTCCTCTCCTTACACTGAATCAAGTTTCCATTTCATTCCAGTTACAAACCCATCTAGACAACAAACTTCTTTTAATACAAATAGGCATGAACAAATGTAGTTAACCTGCACCTGCCAAAAACATCTTATAGGTGGGTGAACGAACAATGTTTCCTACGACCGATTACTGAGCCCATGAACATGAAAGTTGCCATTTTAAACTGTACAACAGTAAAGAAAAGCACATGGAGCAGCATGCAAGTAATAATAATAATAGGAACACATGACAACTACTTACTTTTTTGAAGAACTCTCTTGATTCTTCTGTATCCTGCTCCCTCAATTTGAGGTCTGACCAGCATTTCCTCAGTTGATCTTTGGATCGTCGTACCCCAAAATTCCTGTGCAGACTTTTCACAACTTTAGTCACGATCTTGGCCTTTCTCACATTTGGGTTTAAGTTTGGTCCATACTTCCCATCATAGTCGGCCCTCTTCAAGATGTCCACCATCTCCACCATCTCTTCAAAGGGCATATTTGAGGCCTTCAACCTCCCTTGGGATCGGGCTTTCGTCATTGCTGCTCTCCTCTGCATGCACCTGCTGTGTCTTCGCCATGTTCTCTACCCACTGCGCCGAAAGACAAGGGGCAGGGAATAGACTAGAAAGGCTAGAAAGAACGTCAGGGCGGACGGAGTTTCGTGCATGCGCAGTGTATATAAACGTAACAAGCGTGCGTCGTACGTACGATCCATGAGTGGAGGACGGAGTCGTGGAAGCGACGATCGTTATAATGCAGGTACAATTTTAAGTTGGTGCACCAGTGGCCTATACTGATTATAGATTGAGGCCTATATTGGGTCAAGATTAGGAGAGTTTTGCCTGACATTAGGGTTTGTCTTGTGTTGTGTCTTGCACAGAAAATGGATGGGTTCAAAGACCACAGTTTCCTCCCAATATTCATTGATAAATACAGGGAGCTGCCCTGTCTGTGGCAGGTCAAACACCTGCATTATAATAACAAAATAAAGAGGCAGGCAGCGATGGAGAAACTGCTGGAGCTGGTGAAGCCGCAGGTCCCTACGCCAGACGTCACCTATTTAAAAAAAAAATGGTGGCCTGAGGAGCACATATAATCGTGACCGTACTAAGGTCCAGAAATCCATGAGATCAGGAGCAGCAGCAGATGACATTTATGTACCCAGGCTGTGGTACTATGAGAGACTTCATTTTCTGGCAGACCAGACTGAAGTCAGGTAATCCCTCTCAACCCTACCTTCCACGCTTTCTTACACCCCAGCTGAGGCCCACCCTGGACCTTCCAGCCAGGAAGAAGTGGAGGAGCCCAGCTTGAGCCAGGTATAGCATTGTTCAACATATTTCTTGTCGTAAAATAAATGATGTGAAATAGATGTTATTATTGATCACTAATTCTGATTTAATAACGTGTTTTATATATCAATAGACAGCAGTAGCCAAAAATGTAAGGGAAAAGAATTAACAATGCTGGGGTCCAAATGATAGTCTTTTGTATTTATTAAAATTCAATTTGCAACAGTCATGAGCTGAAAATTGTGTGTGATTGATGAATAATAAACTAAAACTATGTCCCTTTTTCAGACACAGGAAAGCCCCAGCCAGGAGGAGGCTGTGGAAAGTGGCAGCCAGGAGGAGGCTGGGGAATGTGGCAGCCAGGATGTGTGGGGAATGTGGCAGCCAGGAGGTGGTGGGGGTAAGTGGCAGCCAGGAGGTGGCCGTGCCCAGTAGGAGCCTCACAGAATCCCAGGTCTCTCCCCTCCGCCTTCCAAACAAAAGGGCCAGGAAGAGGAGTAACGTGGAGGAGGCAGCACTCAGGCTGATTAGGGAGGCTAATGAGGCCCTCAAAGCCAATCCCACTCTCCAAGAGGTCTTTGCATGCATGACTGCATACAAAATGCAGCAAATGGAGGAGGGCCAATGCCTCTTCTGTGAGCAACTTATGGTGATCAACCAAAATAAGGGTTTGAGGGGGCCAACTCACAACAAAAACCACCTGTGTGAGTTCGACTATCCTCCTCCTCCTCCATCTCCTGCCACACCTCCAACACCACAGTCACAGCCTGGAAGGAAGCATGTAAGGAAGACAAAAAATGATCCCTGAGTTCAGTCTGGTCTGGCAAAAGATGCAGGCTGTGTTATGACCACAGCCTGGGGACATAGATGTCATCTGCTGCTGTTCCTGATCTCTTGGAGTCCTGGACCAGATTGTGCTCACTATTATATGGTCTCCTCAGGCCACCAATTTTGGCTGTCATATATTTGATGTGTGCCCTGGTGTACAAAGGATTTGCCAATTTCAGCAGTTTCTCCAGCGTTGCCTTCCTCTTTATTTTGATATGAACCAGAATAAATGGCTATTTTTTTCTGAAATACTTGTCTATGGGTTTTACTTCAAAAAGGGCAGTTAGTTTGTGAGTAGGCAGGTACATTTCCAAAATACAAGGTCAATTTAACCACTTGAGCCCCGGACCATTATGCTGCCTAAGGACCAGAGGTCTTTTTCCAATTTGGCACTGCGTCGCTTTAACTGCTAATTGCGCGGTTATGCAATGCTGTACCCAAACGAAATTTGCGTCCTTTTCTTCCCACAAATAGAGCTTTCTTTTGATGGTATTTGATCACTTCTGCAGTTTTTATTTTTTGCGCTATAAACGGAAAAAGACCGAAAATTTTGAAAAAAAATGATATTTTCTACTTTTTGTTATAAAAAAAATCCAATAAACTCAATTTTAGTCATACATTTAGGCCAAAATGTATTCGGCCACATGTCTTTGGTAAAAAAAATGTCAATAAGCGTATATTTATTGGTTTGCGCAAAAGTTATAGCGTCTACAAACTAGGGTACATTTTCTGGAATTTACACAGCTTTTAGTTTATGACTGCCTATGTCATTTCTTGAGGTGCTAAAATGGCAGGGCAGTACAAAACCCCCCCAAATGACCCCATTTTGGAAAGTAGACACCCCAAGGAAATTGCTGATAGGCATGTTGAACCCATTGAATATTTATTTTTTTTGTCCCAAGTGATTGAATAATGACAAAAAAAAAAAAAAAAAAAAATATTTACAAAAAGTTGTCACTAAATGATATATTGCTCACACAGGCCATGGGCCTATGTGGAATTGCACCCCAAAATATATTCAGCTACTTCTCCTGAGTACGGGGATACCACATGTGTGGGACTTTTTGGGAGCCTAGCCGCGTATGGGACCCCGAAAACCAATCACCGCCTTCAGGATTTCTAAGGGTGTAACTTTTTGATTTCACTCTTCACTGCCTATCACAGTTTCGGAGGCCATGGAATGCCCAGGTGGCACAACCCCCCCCCAAATGACCCCATTTTGGAAAGTAGACACCCCAAGCTATTTGCTGAGAGGCATATTGAGTCCATGGAATATTTTATATTTTGACACAAGTTGCGGGAAAGTGACACTTTTTTTTTTTTTTTTTTTTTTTTTGCACAAAGTTGTCACTAAATGATATATTGCTCACACAGGCCATGGGCCTATGTGGAATTGCACCCCAAAATACATTTAGCTGCTTCTCCTGAGTATGGGGATACCACATGTGTGGGACTTTTTGGGAGCCTAGCCGCGTACGGGGCCCCGAAAACCAATCACCGCCTTCAGCGTTTTTAAGGGCGTGAATTTTTGATTTTACTCTTCACTGCCTAACACCGTTTCGGAGGCCATGGAATGCCCAGGTGGCACAAACCCCCCCCAAATGACCCCATTTTGGAAAGTAGACACCCCAAGCTATTTGCTGAGAGGCATGGTGAGTATTTTGCAGCTCTCATTTGTTTTTGAAAATGAAGAAAGACAAGAAAAAACTTTTTTTTTTTTTCTTTTTTCAAATTTCAAAACTTTGTGACAAAAAGTGAGGTCTGCAAAATACTCACTATACCTCTCAGCAAATAGCTTGGGGTGTCTACTTTCCAAAATGGGGTCATTTGGGGGGGTTTTGTGCCACCTGGGCATTCCATGGCCTCCGAAACTGTGATAGGCAGTGAAGAGTGAAATCAAAAATTCACGCCCCTTAGAAAGCCTGAAGGCGGTGCTTGGTTTTCGGGGTCCCGTACACGGCTAGGCTCCCAAAAAGTCTCACACATGTGGTATCCCCGTACTCAGGAGAAGCAGCAGAATGTATTTTGGGGTGTAATTTCACATATTCCCATGGCATGTTTGAGCAATATATCATTTAGTGACAACTTTGTGCAAAAAAAAAAAAAAAAAAAAAAATTTGTCTCTTTCCCGCAACTTGTGTCGCAATATAAAATATTCCATGGACTCGACATGCCTCTCAGCAAATAGCTTGGGGTGTCTACTTTCCAAAATGGGGTCATTTGGGGGGGTTTTGAACTGTCCTGGCATTTTATGCACAACATTTAGAAGCTTATGTCACACATCACCCACTCTTCTAACCACTTGAAGACAAAGCCCTTTCTGACACTTATTTTTTACATGAAAAAGTTTTTTTTTTTTTGCAAGAAAATTACTTTGAACCCCCAAACATTATATATTTTTTTAAAGCAAATGCCCTACAGATTAAAATGGTGGGTGTTTCATTTTTTTTTTTCACACAGTATTTGCGCAGCGATTTTTCAAACGCATTTTTTGGGGAAAAAACACACTTTTTTAAATTTTAATGCACTAAAACACACTATATTGCCCAAATGTTTGATGAAATAAAAAAGATGATCTTAGACCGAGTACATGGATACCAAACATGACATGCTTTACAATTGCGCACAAACGTGCAGTGGCAACAAAATAAATACATTTTTAAAAGCCTTTAAAAGCCTTTACAGGTTACCACTTTAGATCTACAGAGGAGGTCTACTGCAAAAATTACTGCCCTCGATCTGACCTTCGCGGCGATACCTCACATGCATGGTGCAATTGCTGTTTACGTTTGACGACAGACCGCCGCTTGCGTTCGCCTTAGCGCAAGAGCAGGGGGCGACAGGGGTGCTTTTTTTTTTTTTTTTTTTTTCTTTATTATTTTTTTGCTTTTTTATCTTATTTTTAAACTGTTCCTTTCATTTTTTTTTTTTTTAAATCATTTTTATTGTTATCTCGGGGAATGTAAATATCCCCTATGATAGCAATAGGTAGTGACAGGTACTCTTTTTTGAAAAAATTGGGGTCTATTAGACCCTAGATCTCTCCTCTGCCCTCAAAGCATCTGACCACACCAAGATCGGTGTGATAAAATGCTTCCCCAATTTCCCAATGGCGCTATTTACATCCGGCGAAATCTAAGTCATAAAATGCTCGTAGCTTCCGGTTTCTTAGGCCATAGAGATGTTTGGAGCCACTCTTGTCTCTGATCAGCTCTATGGTCAGCTGGCTGAATCACCGGCTGCATTCTCAGGTTCCCTGTTGAGACAGGAGAGCCAGAGAAAAACACGGAAGACGGTGGGGGGGGGGGGGCATTCCCTCCCACGGCTTGTAAAGGCAGTCTAGAGGCTAATTAGCCGCTAGGATTGCTTTTACATGAAAGCCGACCGCTGGCTGAAAAGAATGATACCAAGATGATACCTAAACCTGCAGGCATCATTCTGGTATAACCACTCAAAGTTGTGAATGGCGTACCTGAAGACAAAAAAATGGTTAACAATAAAGCACAGTAAACAATAAAGTATAAATAATTACATACCTGAAAAACAAACATGATAAAACATAATAACAATAACAATAACAATAACAATAAAACACTGCAGAATAGAATACAGTAAAAAAAGAGCAGAACAATAGAGAGAGAGAATAGAGAGAGAGAACAATAAAACGACAACTATTTTTTTTTATTTTATATATATTTTTTTTTTTTTTACACTTTTTTTGTAACTAACTTTTATAACTGTAACCGGTTCCAGGTTCGGGTCTCTCAAAATGCGATGGCATCTTGGGAGACCCTGTGAAAGTGTGCCTAGTCTGTGCAATGCTGTACCCTACGCTAATACTCAACTAGTGTATGGTAGCGTTCAAAACATTCACCAATGCAAAGACCAGGATTGTCAGGACAGAAGGGACAATAATAGCGGGTGTCACGCCTATATCCGCGTTTGCTGCAGACACAACATCTTTTTGGGGGGGGTTCGTTGGGTAGGGGTACTCGGGAGGACATAAAAATGCCTCTCATGCAGCCGACTGCATTTCGTTGGGGGATGTGAATGGGGGAAGTACGGGCGCTGCAGAAGTGGTGGGTTCCCAATTAGGATTGGCGAATGCAGCAGGAAGGGCACTATGGGCACGACGGGCCTGTGTTTGTCTTTTTGGTGGCAGCGGGACACTACTTGTGCTTGTCACCTCACCAGCTTGAACTGCACTTATGGGACTCGCCACGTCACCAAGTGTTACTGCAGTGCTGGTTTGACTACGACCGGGGTGTACTAGGCCGCTGGTGCTTGCCAGTTCAATAAAAAGCTTCCAAAAAAACTGTTAGCGATCGCAGGGATCAGGCCTGACTCTGCGAACGCTGCAGTTATGCGTTTAGTGTTTTGTAAGTGACAGTGATCGATCGATACTGCACTTGGGTGGGCTGGACTGGGCCGGGCGGAGGGGCAAAACGCAGGTGCTAGCAGGTATCTGGGTTGATCCCGCTAACACTGCGTTTTTGGGAACCCTAAACTGCTGGGGACGCTAGTATAGATCTGATCTGATCGGATCAGATATTGATCCGTTCAGATACTATACCACTAAAGGAGGCGTATGCTGCGTGCGTGGGTGTTAGCGGTACTGGCGCTAACCTGACGCTGCCTGGGGCCGGTGCTTGCTAGTTCACCAAAATGCTACCAAAAAAACTGTTAGCGATCGCAGGGATCAGGCCTGACTCTGCGAACGCTGCAGTTATGCGTTTAGTGCCTTGTAAGTGTCAGTGATCGATCGATACTGCACTTGGGTGGGCTGGGCTGGGCCGGGCGGAGGGGCACAACGCAGGTGCTAGCAGGTATCTGGGCTGATCCCGCTAACACTGCGTTTTTGGGAACCCTAAACTGCTGGGGACGCTAGTATAGATCTGATCGGATCAGATATTGATCCGATCAGATACTATACCACTAAGGGAGGTGTACGGTGCGTGCGTGGGTGTTAGCGGTACTGGCGCTAACCTGACGCTGCCTGGTGCTTGCTTGCCAGTTCACCAAAATGCTACCAAAAAAACTGTTAGCGATCGCAGGGATCAGGCCTGACTCTGCGAACGCTGCAGTTATGCGTTTAGTGTTTTGTAAGTGACAGTGATCGATCGATACTGCACTTGGGTGGGCTGGGCGGAGGGGCAAAACGCAGGTGCTAGCGGGTATCTGGGCTGATCCCGCTAACACTGTGTTTTTGGGAACCCTAAACTGCTGGGGACGCTAGTATAGATCTGATCAGATCAGATATTGATCCGATCAGATACTATACCACTAAGGGAGGCGCATGCTGCGTGCGTGGGTGTTAGCGGTACTGGCGCTAATCTGACGCTGCCTGGGGCGACGCATATCACCGCCGGGCGATCAGGGGGCTAAACCTTTATTAGGTAATAAACGGCGGGTGCCCTGACACTATAAAAAATAAACGAACTAACCTGCGTCACCCGTAACGGTTATACGGTGATCAGTGGTGAAAGGGTTAACTAGGGGGCAATCAAGGGGTTAAAACATTTATTAGGTAGTATATGGGGGTCCCTGTCACTATAAAACGCTGACGGCGAACCTAAATATTTACCTCACTAACTAGCGTCACCAGCGACACTAATACAGCGATCAGAAAAATGATCGCTTAGCAACACTGGTGACAGGGGGTGATCAAGGGGTTAAAACTTTATTAGGGGGGGTTAGGGGGGTACCCTAGACCTAAAGGGGGGTAATACTCACTGTCCCAACACTGTAACTGTCACAAACTGACACTATGCAGTAATCAGAAAAAAAAAAAAAAAAAACCTGCTGGTGTCAGTTTGTGACAGGGGGGGGGGTGATTGGGGGGGGATCGGGGGGCGATCGGGGGGGGGATCGGGGTGTTTTGTATGCCTGGCATGTTCTACTGTGTGTGTAGTGTGTTGTGCACTCACATTGATGTCTTCTCCCCTCGGCGCTGGAACGGAAAATACCGAGCCGAGGGGAGATGACATCATTTCCTTTGCTGCTGTTTAAGGAGTGTTCCCATTGGCCGGCGGCGATCGCGAGGGGGGGGCCACGAACGGATGGCCTCCCCCTCATCTCGGATCGCCGGGGAACAGAACGGGACCGCTTCGGGCACCGGGGGGGGGTCCGATCGGACCCCCCACCCGCGAGAGGCAAATCACGTACATGTACGTGATTTTGCCTGCCCGTGCCGCCTTGCCGACGTAAATCGGCGTTAGGCGGTCCTTAAGTGGTTAACAAGGGACACCAACACCAAACAATCTCCTTGAGAATAAAAAATACAAGATAATAATGGTGTTGTGGTAACTTGACACACAAATTGAAAAAAAATATTATGGAGATCACTAAAAAAAAAAAAAAAAAAATTAGATCTTGATAAAAATATCTATCTATCTATCTATCTATCTATCTATCTATCTATCTATCTATCTATCTATCTATCTATCTATCTATCTATCTATCTATCTAGATAGATATATAGAGATAGATAGATAGATATATATAGATATATATAGTTATATATATCTATATATAGATATATATATCTATATATAGATAGATATATATCTATATATCTATATAGATATATAGAGATATATAGAGATATATATCTCTATATATCTCTATATAGATATATAGATATATATCTATATATACAAAAATTAGAAACATTATTATGGAAATCTGACAAAAAAAATAAATTATACTATTCAGGAGATCACGAGAAATAATAAAGAAATCAGTTTGTGAGAACTCTGTGTGCATATGAGCAGCAAAACAACTTCATTATTATAGCATTATAAAGAAGAAGAGAATGTGCTGCATTAAACTATTTAAAAAATTGCAGCATGAGGAATGTGCTATCTCCATTATGAATGCTAGTTTTACCAGACCGAGTGCTTCGGTCTCGTAATTTATTCTGAGCATGCGTGGCACTTTGTGCGTCGGAATTGTGTACACACAATCGAAATTTACGAGAACGGATTTTGTTGCCGGAAAATTTGAGATCCAGATCTCAAATTTTGTGCGACGGAAATTCTGATGGAAAATGTTCGATGGAGCCTACAAAAAGCTCCCATCGACCATTTTCCCTCAGAAAATACGACCGTGTGTACGGGGCATAAGGCTAACCATTCTAGACAGGGCAGTTTGACAGGCACATCCAATAACCCCTTTGGAAAAAGCTGTGGATCTGAGTGCAAAGCGCCCAAGCTTTTTAGTCTGCTGTCCCTCGGTGACTGTGTCCTGGAATCTTTGCTGCCAGATATGTACACAACTAGGAACAGAATCTCCCACCTTTGTAACCCAGCAATCTCCATTGCGCTCCCCAGGCCAGCATGAAGAATTAGAGTGAGGAACAGAAGAAAGGCTATACCTGCTCTGCCTCCTGAATTTGCCACTCCATGCACAGTACGCTCTATACCCCAATCTCAGCGTCAGTTGCTGCCTCTGTGCATGCCGCTGCCTAGTTGCCACTGGAGTGCTGAAGCTCAGGAGTCATTGAATTACTCATAAACTCCACCCCATCTTACAGCTATTCCCTTACTCCACCTTTCAAAAGTTGACAAACACATTACACATTTCATATCCACCACTACCCAAACTGTTATCACTCCCTAGCCATTTATCACCCTAACCCTCTAGCTGACAGACATCACTTCCCACCTCCACTCCAATCTCACACACATTTGGCCACTTATCAGCCCCCAGCTCCTCCCAACTTACATCACTCCCAGGTCAATTCATTGCTTCAGCTGACAGACATAATTTCATGTTCATTTTTAATTCAAAATCTCCCCAACAATGTTCCCTGCTGAAAGGCTACCCCCCCCCCCCAACAGACTCACCCCCCCAACAGACATCCGTACTAGTTGTCTCACACCCGCAATCCCCCACAATAGACATTATTTCCCAGTGGCCCCCCTTCCCCCCACTGACAGACTTCCCTCCCTAGCCTCACAAAACACCTTCCCTCCTACTGATAGACATCCCTATGCAGTAACTACCCATACATCTATACATCTATGCAGTAACTACATTCACTTGTATATCCACAGATATCTTTCCCAGCCCCCCCCCCAAGGACAAACATCACATCTCAACAGACATACTGCCCACCATCACACCATCCACACCCCTCATATACTGCCAGCCATCATACCTGCATATATTACCCTCCTTCATACTCTCTATACTCTTCTCCTGCATGTATGGATATATGAGGGAGATTTGGGACTTTAAATGGGACACAATAGTGTGCCTCCATCCCAGTTATAGGTACAATTGAAAGGGAAGCTGGGACTTTAAATGAAGTGCTTGGGTAGTGGAGGTAAAATAGACCATATTAGAAATGCATTAAGAAATGTTTATTAATTGTAAAAATAGCAGGCAATAAAAGAGTATTCATTTCATATACAGTAAACAATTCATTACATATATGTACAGGAGATGTACACATAACATAAACATTATAAAAAATATATACGTATAGCAGCACATGATCTGATGTGAATAGAAAAAGTAATATAGCATAATATTGCTAGCAACAACATGCCTGATACTGACACGTGCACCCACATGGTAAATGTGCATTTCTTGAGTAAGGAAAAAGTTGATGTAGTTAAGGAAAACAGATGGTATAAATGACTAAGGTTCCATGCAAGATGTAGCTGGAGTATCATTAGACAAAGCTCGATGCGTTTCGAGGGTGTGTCCCCACTCATCAGGAGCTGATGCGATTAAATTTCTTATGAAATATGTATGAAAGTATAATGAACCATATAGTCCATATAAAACAGTAAAAAATAATAAAATGAACATTTAATATCTATAGCTGTTTTTACCAAACGCACTCACCGACTCAAGCTGCAAGTGTAGTGCGCGGTGGTGGGTGCAAGGTGGGCCAGGGACAATGCCTCTCCACGGGAGCCGAGGCGGCATAAATGTAGATGCGACTTTGGGCAGGAAGAAAGAAACAAAATGGGGCAGAGAGTGTCCACAGGTGGAAATGTACTGTCGTAGGAAGAAACAAATCTGGGAACAGAATAATATATTCCATTAGGTGTATATCTGGTTTATGATAATGTTTTATAGATAATAGTAGTTGAAAAATAAATACTGAACCCAGTGAGTTCCAAGAAAAGTGATGGTGTGAATAATAAGTGTGTGTATAAAGGGATCTATGCCTACAAGTGAGTGACATAGGGGTGAATGTAAAGGTGACCAAAAAGGAAAAGAGCGTGATAGGAAAAAGTGCGGGAGGGATTAGAAGTGAAAGGTGACTAGTGAGTATGGCTAGGGCAAGATCACCAAAGGAATAGACACATACACCAGGAGAAAAACAAGGAGCAATGCAGGAGGAGAAAAAAAAAGAGAAAAGACATCAAACCTACCCAAATGTGGCATCAAAGGGCACCACCAGCCGAACGTGAAACGTAGGGCTGGTCTGCAGAGACCCCAGAAAGAGACCGGCCGTGTGAACAGCCAGCTCTAAGTGGGGATTATAAATATGCCGTCAATGCCACGTGGGTGACGCAGAGGAGGAGCCGCCGCACCTGAACCGAGTAGCAATCAGCCGTCGGCATGGGGAGGCTCCTCCCTAGGGGCACCGAGGTGGAAACACTGAACGTCAGCGTAGTGACATCAGGGACTGACGTCACACGCACGACGCAGGGGACGTGGCGCCGATGCGCAGAGGGGCGTCCGCCCGATCCCCCGATCACAGAATGGATGGGGAGAAAGGGAGGACCCACTGGCACATCGCAGCTCCCACAGAGAGGAGAGCCCAGCACCACCCACACGCCCAATCACCACACACAAGGCACGAATGCTGGTCAAGTGGAAGGTATGTCTAGGGCAGTGTTTTTCAAATCCAGTCCTCAAGGCGCCCCAACAGGTCATGTTTTCAGGATTTCCCTCAGATGAAATGGCTGCGGTAATTACTAAGGCAGTGAAACTGATCAAATCACCTGTGCAAAATAATGGCAAGCCTGAAAACATGACCTGTTGGGGCGCCTTGAGGACTGGAGTTGAGAAACACTGGTCTAGGGCATCTGTAAGAAAAAGTCATGTGGGGCATGGGGTCGGTAACCAAGATGCTGCATATGAAAGTTGAAAAAAATGAGTAAAATTAACAATAATATGTCCACGAATATATATATATATATATATATATATATATATATATATATATATATATATATATATATATATATATATATATATATATATATATATATATATATATATATATATATTATATATATATATATATATATATATATATATATATATATATATATATATATATAAATGTATAAATGGGACAGTGTCCTATACATAATGATACCGTCTAAATAAGGGCAAAGCTCACACAGGGAGGGTAGGGGAACACTACCAATCCCATATAACCAATTTCTTCCATCCCAATAATATATGGATATATGAGGGAGATTTGGGACTTTAAATGAGGCTCAACAGTGTGCCTCCATCCCGGTTATAGGTACAATTGAGAGGGAAGTTGGGACTTTAAATGAAGCGCTTGGTAAAATAGACGGTATTAGAAATGCATTAAGAAATGTTTAGTAATTGTAAAAAATAGCAGACAATAAAAGAGTATTCATTTCATATACAGTAAACAATTCATTACATATATGTTTATTTTTTTATTTATTTTTCAACTACTATTATCTATAAAACATTATCATAAACCAGATATACACCTAATGGAATATATTATTCTGTTCCCAGATTTGTTTCTTCCTACGACAGTACATTTCCACCTGTGGACACTCTCTGCCCCATTTTGTTTCTTTCTTCCTGCCCAAAGTCGCATCTACATTTATGCCGCCTCGGCTCCCTTGGAGAGGCATTGTCCCTGGCCCACCTTGCGCCCACCACCGCGCACTACACTTGCTGCTTGAGTCGGTGAGTGCGTTTGGTAAAAACAGCTATAGATATTAAATATTCATTTTATTATTTTTTACTTTTTTATATGGACTATATGGTTCATTATACTTTCATATATATTTCATAGGAAACTTAATCGCATCTGCTCCTGATGAGTGGGGACACATCCACGAAACGCGTCGAGCTTTGTCTAATGATGCCCCAGCTACATCTTGCATGGAACCTTAGTCATTTATACCATCTTTTTTCCTTAACTACATCAACTTTTTCCTTACTCAAGAAATGCACATTTACCATGTGAGTGCACGTGTCAGTATCAGGCATGTTGTTGCTAGAAATATTATGCTATATTACTTTTTCTATTCACATCAGATCATGTGCTGCTATACGTATATATTTTTTATTATGTTTATGTTATGTGTACATCTCCTATACATATATGTAATGAATTGTTTACTGTATATGAAATGAATACTCTTTTATTGTCTGCTATTTTTTACAATTAATAAACATTTCTTGATGCATTTCTAATATGCTCTATTTTACCTCCACTACCCAAGCGCTTCATTTAAAGTCCCAACTTCCCTCTCAATTGTACTTCTCCTGCATGTTTTACCCTCCATCATATTCTCTATACTCTTCTCTTGCGCATACAGGTCATTTTTACATGCTACTTGCTCATGTTCTGCACATATTGTCTATCATCATACCTTCCTCTCCTACATACAATACCCACTGTCACACCCTCTGCACTCCTTTCTTGCATATGCAGTCATACCCTCTGCACTTCTTTCCTATACATACTGTCATATCCTTTGTACTCCTCTCCTGTACATACTGACTACCATGATACCCTCCATATTGTCTTTCTGCACATACTGCTCACTGCCATACTGTGTGCATTCCTCTTCTGTACATACTAACTACCTTCATATCCTCCACATTGCTCCTGCATTTACTGACTAACATCATACCCTCTGCACTTCTTTCTTACACATACTGCCTGTTTTCATACCCTCTACACTACCTTCCTGCACATACTGTCCACTGTCATACCCTCTGCACTCCACCCCTGCACATATTGCCTGCTCTCACACCTTCCATGTTCTTCTCCTGCACATACTACTAACCGTCAAACCTCTGATCTCCTTCCCTGTACATACTACCTGCTTTCATACCTTGCACTCCTCTCATGCACATACTGGCCAACTTCATACCCATGGCACTCCTCCCCTACATATGTTAAAAACAATGCATCCCAGATGTCAACTATACAATACTGCTGTATATTTAACTACTTTAACCACTTGCTGACTGTCCTATATCACTTTGACTGCTACAGGGAGGTAACTGTGGGCAGAATCACACACACACACACACACACATATATATATATATATATATATATATATATATATATATGCCTTTTGGGATTGTTTTACCAAAAACATGTAGCAGAATACATATTGACCTAAATTTATGAAGATTTTTAAAATGTTTTATTGGATATGTTTTATAGCAGAAAGTAAACAATATTGTTTTGTTTTTTTCAAAAGTGTCTGAATTTTTGTTTTGTAGCACAAAAAATTAAAAACGCAGTGATGATCGAATACCATCAAAAAGAACACTCTATTTGTGGGAAAAAAAGTACCTTCATTTTATTTGGGTACAGCGTTGCACAACTGCGCAATTGTCAGTTAAAGTAACGCAGTGCCGTCTTACAAAAAATGGCCTGGGGGGATAAATCTTCTGGAGGTCAAGTGGTTAAAGACCTGAGTAATCACTAATACAGCAGGTATATTATATGTATGGGACAATTTCATTACCTAATTTTGATGTCAAATGTGTTTTTCCATCATTTCTTTACTGTTTCATAAGATCACTCACAGTCTGTGTCCGTTGTCAAAAACCTTGGGATCAGTGTTTACATGTTTACTGTTACTATTAGTATTTTGTTGTTTTTGTTTACTTCTTTTTCTTTATCTCTGATAACTGCAGCTTTCATAATTGTAGTATGTCATTAGGTTAATGATAAGGCTCTTGTAGAATCACACTTATTATAAATGAACTCCCTGCCCCTAATTAAAGTCAATTTCCCACCTACAATAGCTTGCTGGTGCACAGCAAAAAAAATGAGTCTTGGAAATAGTTTTTTATTAAAGGGGTTGTAAAGGCAGAAGATGTTTTATCTCAATGCATTCTATGCATTAGGATAAAAAGCCTTCTGTGTGCAGCAGCTCCCCTCGACCCCCCTAATACTTACCTGAGCCCCATCTCTGTCCAGCGATGTCCACAAATGTCTCAGCCATCCAAGACTCTCCCTCCTGATTGGCTGAGACACAGCAGTGGCCCCATTGGCTCCTGCTGCTATCAATCAAAATCAGCTAGCCAATCAGGAGAGAGAGGGGCAGGGCAGGGGCTCCATGTCTGAAAGGACACAGGGAACTGTGACTCGGCTCGGGTGCCCCCATAGCAACCTGCTTGCTGTGGGGGCACTCGACAGGAGGGAGGGGCCAGGAGCGCCAAAGAAGGACCCGAAAATAGGAGGATCTGGGCTGCTCTGTGCAAAACCACTACACAGAGCAGGTAAGTATAACATGTTTGTCATTTTTATAGAAAAATAAACAAGACTTTACAATTACTTTAAATCAAGGCAGCTATAAGTTTTGCTCTATGAAGAAGGAAATGGTCAGAGTGGGGAGCAGAGTCTGGTGTCAGCTTATTAGCAGGGGTAACAATTTTATTTATTTATTTTATTTTATTTATTTCAGGTACTTAAATAGCGCCGTCAATTTACGCAGTGCTTTACATATACATTGTACATTCACATCAGTCCCTACCCTCAAGGAGCTTACAATCTAAGGTCCCTAAGTCACATTCATACATACTAGGGACAATTTAGACAGGATCCAATTAACCTACCAGCATGTCTTTGGAGTGTGGGAGGAAACCAGAGTACCCGGAGGAAACCCACGCAGGCACTGGGAGAACATGCAAACTCCAGGCAGGTAGTGTCGTGTTGGGATTCGAACCAGCGACCCTTCTTACTGCTAGGCGAGAGTGCTACCCACTACACCATTATTCCTGCAATGTGCCATTGGAAGTACAGTGACAAAAGATTGTAGCCTTATCCAGACAAGAATATCCTTGGCTTGGGTTATTGTCATCTACTGCGTTTGGGTAGCTTTAAAGGATAAGTTCACTTTTAGTAACATGTTACATGTTACACCCATTTTCAGGGTGTGTGCACTTTTATTTTGCGTTCATTTGAATGGGCTGCTGTGCCCACGCAAACTCAGCCCGCAAAAACACATAGGGGTGAACTTAGCATTTTCTGAGTCTGTGAGAATTTGTGCTTGTGCCACAGTACTTAGGTACGTGATTGTAAATGTATTTTTTTTATTAGCAAGCATGTCATACTTACCTGCTCTGTGCAATGGTTTTGAACAGAGCAGACCCTATCCTCCTCTTCTGGGGGGCCCCATGTTGGCTCTCCTGGCTCTGCCCCCCTGCCTAGTGCCTCCATAGCAGGCTGTTTGCTATGGGGGCACTTGTGTGGGCTCGATCCTGAGCCATGCTCTGTGTGTTCATAGACACACAGAGTGCAGCTCTGCCCCCCCCTCCCCCCACTCTCTGCTCACGGACTATGATTAGCAGCATATAAAGTGAATATCAATCTGCGCAATCTCGTGAAATAACGTGGTGTAAAAAATGTTGTAATAGCTGCTATCACTAACAAGTGTTCTCATGTCACTTAAAAGGTACAAATAATCAATAAACAGTGCTGCCCTAAAAAAATGAAAACATCAATAATATTGTGTAAAAAATGGTCATCAACAAACACTATACTCTAGGAAATCACACAGATGCACAACACAAAACACCGTAGTGATCTAATTTTCTCTGGTGCAGACAGCTAAGCTTGGTTACCTCCCAGTTCTAACTTGTGATTGGACAGAGAGAGAGCTGCATCAGACTGGTGAAGTATTGTCTCTGCTCTCCCCTTTTGTCCGTGTGTTCCATATTAGTACAGAATGAGAAAAAACCCCGACTGCTTGTTCCTCCCTCTCCCAGTCTGAGTGCTTAGGTATTATATAAATACCTAAAACTTAGGTATTTATTCCAGATGCATTTAAAATGCACTCAATCGTTTTTGTAATAAATGCAAAACTGCATTCATTGGTGTTTTTCAATATCTGTCTGGGAAGGCATATGTTTTGTCTATGTATTGTGTGAAAAAAACAGCAAATTTGTTCTATCAAAAACTCCATTGCAATAATATTTTACAAGAATAAACAGATTCTTTGTCACATTCAAGGTTGTGTATAAGAAAAAATTCCATGGTTTGCTTAAAGCATACCTACACTATGCCACTATAAAGTGGTAATGACTTTGTTGTTCAGGGCTCTCAAAGGTTCTAGCTACAGATAGCACCCTTTCAAGATCACAGCGCTGTTAAAATAATGTACAAGTAATACCAGATAAAAAGAAGAAAGAGCAAAAAAAAAAAAAAAAAAAAGCATAGGCACAGCACTCAAGTGACTGGATTTAAAGGGCTGAGGCAAACTGAATGTAAAACCATTTGAGAAGTACTTACTGGTACTTATTGGACTGTTGGGGATGAATTAAAACAAAAGTCATTGCAGGTTTAGAGGAGGAATTAGAGTCTTGTGTCAGATGAGCCCATGTCATTCACCAGGAGGACCTGCTGCTGCACTTATTCAGCTAGTCAGTGGGAGCCTCTCTACTGCTATAGTTACTGGTTTCTAAGCCTGACCCCTGACTGTAACAGGGGAATCCTGTTTTATAAACTATATTGCCACTAAAACCAAAGATTGTGTTTAAGGGAGCCCCAAACCCTTAAGCCTCGGATTTTCCGATGGGAAATGTGTGATGACAGGCTGTTGGCGGAAAATCCGCCCGTTTGTATGCTCCATCGGACAATTGTTGTCTGATTTTCCGCGGACAAATGTTGGATAGCAGGATTTAAAATTTTCCGCAGACAAATGTGTGTTGTCGGATTTTCCGAGCGTGTGTACACAAGTCCGTCGGGCAAAAGTCCAAAGTACAAACACGCATGCTCGGAAACAAGGATGAGCCAGAAGCGGTCGGTCTTGTAAACTAGCATTTGTAATGGAGAATTAACATTTGTGACATGGCAAATTATGAAATCTCCAAATGCTGCGCACAATTCTCTTCTTCTTTAATGGGATAATAGTGAAGCTGCTTTGCTGGTGATGCTGATGGAGTTATTGCAAACAAATTTTCAAAGGCTTTTTTTTTCTAGTGATATCAAGAATAATATTATTATGCTTTTTTTTTATTATTATTTGAGCAAGTTACCATAATACCATTATCCCCTAGTTTTTAAGATTAAAGATACAACTATGTTGGTGTCCCTTGTCAATTTTACGTTGTATTTTTTATATGTAACTGCCTACTCCCAAACTGTCATTTAAAGTAAAACACATAACCAAGTATTATTCTCCACAATATTTTTATTGTGCATTAAAAAATTAGACATGCTATCTGCCAATAGAACTTAACCAAAAAGTGCATTCTATGCATCCAAAAATATAGAAAATATACCAAATCAAATCATTATTCAACCAAAAAAAAATGCCAAAGCAATAACTCCAAGGCCAATAATAAATAACACATTATCTCCTCTGATTCGGCAACATGGTTGTCAGTGACATCACTTCCAGTTCCACGGTTCACATGATCAGTGTGAAGCTTCCTGGTTCCTGGAGAAACACTGTGACCCATTCCAGCCAGCTGCCTAATCTGTTCAGTTCACACCAGAACTTGCGAACAGGAACAAAATTTGTACGAACACGCGAACACCATTAAAGTCTATGGGACATGAATGAAAATGAAACATTCCTTTAAATATTGTGCCTGGAGGGTGTCTATAGTATGCCTCTAAAGTAGCGCAACTTTCCTGTGTTTAGAACAGTGCCACAGAAAAATGACATTTCTAAAGGAAAAAAATTCATTTAAAACTGCTCGCAACTGTAATGAATTGTCAGATCCCGGCAATATAAAAATCATTGAAAAAAACGACATGGGTTCTCCCCCCCAGTCCATTATCAGGCCCTTTGGGTCTGGTATGGATATTATAGGGAACCCCACACCAAAATGAAAAAAAAAACATGGGGGTCCCCCCACAATCCATACCAGGCCCATTAAGTCTGGTATGGATATTAAGGGGAACCAAATTAAATAAAAATGGTGTAGGGGTCCCCCCCAAAATCCATACGAGGCCCTTCAGGTCTCGTATGGATTTTAAGGGGAACCCTGGGCCAAAATTTTTAAAAAATGGTGTAGGGACCCCTCAAAATCCATACCAGACCCTTATGTGCGCATACAACCTGGTAGGCCGCAGGAAAAAGGGGGGGACGAGAGAGCACCCTCCTCCTGAACCGTACCAGTCCACATGCCCTCAACATGGGGAGGGTGCTTTGGGGTCCTTGTTGATGGGGACAAGGACCTCATCCCCACAACCCTTGCCCGGTGGTTGTGGGGGTCTGCGGGCGGGGGGCTTATCAAAATCTGGAAACCCCCTTTAACAAGGGGACCCCCAGATCCCGAACCCCTCCCTATGTGAATGGGTATTGGGTACATTGTACCCCTACACATTCACAAAAAAAGTGTCAAAATGGTAAAAATGACAGTAGACAATTTGGGACAAGTCCTTTATTAAAAAATAAAAAATATAAAGTGTCCAGCGATGTCCATTCATCTTCGATCACAGCATCTGATGACCCGAGAAAAAAAAGGAAAAAACTCTGCCTCCATGGGAGGCTCCCACTGACTGCAGGCTTTCTGCATTGACAGCTTTTATATAGCTGAGGGTGGGGCCACCTGGTGACATCATGTGATGTCATGTAACATCAGAGGGGGGTGGGGTGAACCCACTCTCAGCTATATAACAGCTGCCATTGCAAAAAAGGCTGCAGTCAGCGGGAGCCTCCCTTGGAGGCAGAGTTCTTTCCGTTTTCTTTTTTTCTCGGGTCATCGGACGTTGTGTTCGAAGATCAATGGACATCGCAGAACACTTTTTTTTTAAATAAAAGACTTGTCCCAAAGTGTCTCCTGTCATTTTTACCATGTTGACACTTTTTTTGATGAATGTGTAGGGGTACAATGTACCCGAAACCCCTTCACATGGGGGGGCGGGATCTGGGGGTCCCCTTGTTAAAGGGACAAGGTGCTTTGGGGGGGCACTCTCTCATCCCCCCTTTTCCTGCGGCCTGCCAGGTTGCATGCTCGGATAAGGGTCTGGTATGGATATTGGGGGGGACCCCTACACCATTTTTTTTATTTTGACTCGGGGTTCCCCTTAAAATTCATACCAGACCTGGAGGGCCTGCTATGGATTTTGGGGGGACCCCTCGGCCATTTTTTTTTTAATTTTGGCGCAGGGCTCCCCTTAATATCAATTCTAAACCCAAAGGGCCTGGTAATTGACTGGGGGGGGACCCATGCCGTTTTTTTCAATTATTTTTATCTATATTGCCGGGATCCAGCAATACATTACAGCCTCAAGCTTTTATCTTTCCAAATGTCATTTTGCTGCTCTCAAAACTATGCACGGCTGCTGTGTAAGCAGCCTTACATAGTGTGGGGCGTAGACTCAGCCCCCTGAGCCATGATTGGCCAAAGGAACCCTGCCCTTGGCCAATCATGGCTCTCGAAGAAGAGCGGTCTCTGATTGACCAAGGCATGCAGGTCAGGTGCATGCTTTGGCCAATCATCAGTCGTCAATGCACTGTGGTCTCGCAGTGCATCCACGGTCTCACCGTTGATTATGGCGCGTTCCGCAGGTGCTCGAGTTTCCCATGAACACCCCATAATGTTCGGTATTCTGCGAACACCCGATGTTCGAGTTGAACTTACATTGGACTCGAACATCAGGCTCATCCATATTTTCCAGCTATCTGGAACAGCGGTGGGACCCGCAGAGCCATGTGGAATGCCAGGACTGCACTTTACTTTGACGAGCATGCATCTTCTATCATCTTGTAAGTGTTTTTAATCTTTTCCTATTAAAGTCATCATTTTAATACTACAGTCAGGTTAGTGCCTCCCCCTCCCTGTTTTTTCCTAACAGTTGATGTTGGCAGTCCTGATCTCAGTGAAAGACATATTTGTAACTTTGCATTTTATATGTTGTAACTTTGTATTTTATTGCAAAGCATCAGACACCAGAGACTCTTGTTTGGGGTGAAGGACAGATTGGCAACTTTTTATTTTATCTGTACAATATCAGACATTAGAGATAGAGAGCTCCTTTGCAGCTTTGAAAAGGACACTTTTGTTGGAGTGATTATAATACACAGGTTGTGACAGTCTGGATAAGTTGCTGTTGGGAATCAGGCTTTATGTTGTTTTGTTAAGAGTGAGGAACAGTATATTATATTTATGTGTCTGAATGTCATGTGTGGATGGTAGAAATGCTTTCTAATAATTTCATGCTTTATATACGCAAAGGTCAAGAGTTTTGATATATCTGCATGTATGCGTGGTGAGCACAAACCTTAAATTGATAAAGGATCACTGGCAAGTTGTTGTATATACTAATACGATAATTTTATGTAAACAAACTATAGTTTTTTTGTATAATTTACTGGTAAGACATTATGTAAAACACAGTATTTGCAGAAAAGTTCTTTATTTTTGGGAATACAAATAGAGAAGCGTACTTTCACATAGTAAACATATTCTGGAATTGTTGGCTGATGGGGCTGGTTTTTCGGGCTACAGATCATTAGGGATGGGCCAAACGGACCCCTGTTCGGTTCGGACCAGAACTTCTGAATACTGCGAACGTTCGGACCCGGACACTGAACCCCATTAAAGTCAATGGGACACTAACGTTAAATATCAAAAGTGCCCATTTTGAAGGTTTAAATGCAAGTAATTAGGCATACAATGGTTATAGGGGTCCAGGTCCCTGAGGGACATGGATCAATAAAAAAAAGTTTGTGAAAAACGCAGTGATTTTTTTTATTTTTAAAGTGAAAGCCTAAAAATGAAAAATCCCTTCCAATATAGTGCCAGGGAGGTCCTCTTAGTCTACCTGTAAAATGGCAGATCTGTACCATGTCTAGAATCTGCTGCAGCACTAATTGAATTTATAAAGCCAAAAAAATGAAATTTTTCCTGCAAGCTGCCTTTTTTTGCTCAGCAACAGCTGGGGAGCCAGTGTGTATGATGAGGCCACAATGTAGTGCACTGGGAACAAGATTAGAGATTTTTTGGATACATTCTGGTGTCACTTTGACTTTGGATAGAAGCAACGAGTGCGTTAAAATAGGTCTTTGGGTGGCACCTTCCCACCGTAACCCTATAGAGATAATCTTGATGAAAGCAAGAATGTGGGTGGCAGGGACTGTATTTTTTTTTTCCACTGCAGAAGATGGGGCAGAGATATTTGCCGGCTACATTCTACAGCTGGTGGTGTACTGCTGGTAGATGAGCTGCTATGACCTTGGACACCCTGTGCTATACCATCATCCCTGTCAGTGGAGGCTGCTGAAAGGTAATGACTCAGTATCGCAGGGGCTGACTGAAGTGGGTAAGGAGGAGGAGGGACAGATTTGTGCCCCTTTTGTGTGGCTTTTAGGTGCTCTTGCCAATGGGCTGAGTGGTTGGATGTTAAATGCCTTGTTAGGCATGTGGTACCCAAATGGTTGGTGTTTTTGCCACGTTTGATGTGCCTGTGACACAGTTTGCAGATAGCAACAGTGCGATCTGCTGCAGATGTGCTGAAAAACTGGAGATAACAGCTGCAGAATGTGATGGAATAGGGTGGCTGCTCTCTACTCTTTCTTGATGCTGACCTCCTTGGGGTTGTGCCGCCTCACCTTCAGTTTCCTCCTCTGCTCTATCTGGCACCCAAGTCGCATCAGTGACCTCATCATCATCATCTCCTCCATCTTCATCATTACCACTGGAGACAACTCGGCAATACAATGCGGCTTGGGGAACATGAATGCCAATTTGTCTACCAGTGTTCCTCCCTCTCTCTAGGCTCATATTCCTGTCATCCTCAACTTCAGAACCATCATCTGAATCCAGTAATAGCTGGGCATCATCAAGGAGCAAGTGGCTGACGTGTGGTCAAATAACTCAGCTGACTCCTCAATGGCTGATGTTAGGGCTATGGCAGGAATAGATGTGGACAAGGAGGCAGGTTTATCCACTCTGGCAACTGCAGGGGACTGCACACTTGTTTCTGATTGTGTGACAGAGGATGAGGAGGATGAGGAAGGTTTAGTAAGCCAGTCCACCACCTCCTCTGCATGCTGTGGCTGTATAGCATGGGCAAACTCACTAAACAGAGGAAATGATACCCTGCCTGAAGACTGACCACCACATCCACCTTTGCCTGTGGACACATTTGTTGCTGACCCCCTTACAGTGCCAAGGGAACGTCTGCCTCTCCTTGTTCTCTTCCCAGATATTATTGGGAGGGAGGGAGTGGTGCTTATAAGCAAATGTAAAGGAGAAGTTGAAATCTGTATGTAGATGCACTTTAATCAATGTAAAGAGGTGTTTGGTGCCCTTTAATTTGAGTACTCACACTACACAGACACACTCCATGGATACAATATAATATCCTGAAATATAATGCGCCAAACATACAGTGATGCACAGAACTATATGGCGTTAAACTAGCAGTAACCCACGCAAAACGATATGGCGTTAAACTGGCAGTAACGCACAAAACTATATGGGGTTAAACTTGTAATAACGCACACAGAACTATATGGCGTTAAACTGGCAGTAACGCATGCAAAACTATATGGCGTTAAACTGGCAGTAACGCATGCAAAACTATATGGCGTTAAACTGGCAGTAACGCACGCAAAACTATATGGCGTTAAACTGGCAGTAACACACGCAATACAATATGGCGTTAAACTGGCAGTAACGCACGCAAAACTATATGGCGTTAAACTGGCAGTAACACACACAATACAATATGGCGTTAAACTGGCAGTAACGCACACAAAACTATATGGCGTTAAACTGGCAGTAACGCACTCAATACGATATGGCGTTAGACTGCCAGTAACGCACTCGAATAGACAGTGTTCAACCATCACTACACTGAAGCTATCTGAACTGTCCCTACTCTAGCTATATACTAATGTCAAGATTACTGACACGGTCTCACTACACTACACTGAAACTATCTGAGCTGTCCCTACTCTAGCTGCACACTATGAAAAGCTGAATGATGGTCCTCCTCACTACACTCACACTATCCCTAGACTGACACTAAACTAATATTCTACACTGACAATTGAAGCAAAATATCACAGTATAGCACACTAACTAATAGCACTAACCAGAGCCCTGTTTTATCTCTATCCACACCAAAATCACACTGAAAATGGCTGTGATTGAAAGAATACTTTTATACTGTGGGGCGGGAATGAGCCATGATTGAATAAAGTCATGATGACAGTGTCCAATCATGACTCTGACAGTGCTCTGTGCTCTGATTGGCTGAAGCTTTCACTGCTTCAGCCAATCAGGGCTTGCAATGCACTGTTCAATGGCACAATGCATTGTGGTCGATTCGGGGGGCCGAAAAATGGTCGAATGTCCCGTTTGTTCAGCTGTTCTCCAAATGTCCGAATAACGAAAGTTCGGCCTGATTTACGCAAAGACTTGGTTTTGCTATAGCTACTTTCTATTGAACTGGTTGTGGAGCAGTTTGGTGTTTCTTTCAGCAATAAGAAGGTTAATTTTAGATGTCACATAAAGGAATGGTAGTGGCCAATTAACAACATGTTTTTATAGATACCATGTTTGTGTTTGTTCACAGGAGGAGCATCCTGTCTTAAATGGATCTTTTTCATACTCTGGAGTGCTAAGAGAGCTGATGTTTGGCTGGACAAACAGCAACCCAAGAACCACTTGCACTTTTTAAAAATGATCAAGGTGAAACACACTTTCCATACAGGTCATTCTTTGAGGATAGTACTGTTCACTATACTTAAACAATTCCTATCTTTTTCTCTCTTTGTATTATACAAAATTGTAGATAAATGTTGCTTAAAGTGTATGTAAACAGTGAATCCTTGGAAGACTAAATAGACCAGCTACGTTATCCCTTAGTATAAGGAATGGCCTTCTTATATAAAAGATAACAAACATATTATACAGAAAGTTGAGAAATGTACAGTACATGGGATGAGATTTTAAGCCGTTGGTGTGTGATATCTCAGCGTTATATTCATGCATTCCCCACAGGTTAGTTTTGAGAGCCTTAGAACATCTTTTAAAACATAACACAGAATATTCAACAGACTTGATCATTGTTTGATGGGAGCTGGTATCTCTAGGGGAACCATTCAGCTCCTGAGCTTCCAAGGCTTCTACAGCTCCATAGGAGTTCCCAGTAGAAGCAAATGTAAACACTTTGCAATATTAGATGGTCTGGGTGACATTTGCGGTTTTTGAACAAGTGTCTTGTTCAAACCAACTTATCTTTATATTACACTAAAGATTTACGCAAACTGTTTTTTTTCCCTGTGTGCATCACTTTGTAGCGGTGAAAGGGGAATAAAACACTCTTAAAGTAAAAATGCATACATTCACTTTGAGTTTTACCTTCCTACTACATTGCATAAAAGTCTCACTGTTGAGTCTCACACACAAGTTTCACTCATGTGATATTATTTTACTCAACAGACTTTGTTGATTATATCTTGCTGTACAGATACGGGGGGAACAAATTATGCAAGCTATACACTGGAAAAAATAGCAGAATAACACAATGTTTTGAAATGTTTTTATCCAAAAAATAAAGCCCTAACTGTTCCAACATCCCCAACCCCCCCCCCCCCCCCAAAAAAAAATATATATAATCTACGTTAGGGTAGACTATAAGAAAAATGAAGGATTTTGGGGTTGATTGGGCAAAAAGGAGAAAGGCAAGGAGCTGAGTGGCAGGTGGCTGGGAGATTTACTGGTCCCTACTAAACTACCGATCCAGAAATACAGCTACATAGTTGTCCTTTTTTTTTTGTTTTTTGTGCTTGATCTTCTTAGCCTCTGTGAGTGTATATATATATATTTTTTTTTTATTCAATATTTTTTATTGAAGAATGTGTATGTTACAGATAATAAAACATCAAACCAAGCATCAATACCATCTTGGAGTACATTGCTAACATTGGCATACAGTAAGACTTCAAGAGGTGTAAAGAAGTCAGAACAATAAGAAAGAGAAAAAAAATAGAAAATCCATAACAAGACAATGCATATAACAATCATTTAGAACATTTAAAACTGTAGAAAGTTCTAGATCCGTAATGGGGCAAGTGGACTTGCTAAGGAAAACGTAATTGATTTCTGCTATATGTATCTTCTGGATATCGGGTATATTGCCGCATCTCCCACATACCCCTGTCGGGAACTAACTGTACATGGGGAGGGCGTCATCTGTCTGATATAGATTTGCCAACATGCCGGTATCTCGGATATGCAATGTGTGGTATATGAAGTGTTATGCCGCGTACACACGGTCGGACTTTTCGTCTACAAAAGTCCAACGGACGCTGACGGACTAAAGCTGGCTGGTAATCCGATCGTGTGTGGGCTTCTCCGGACTTTCAACGGACTTTTTCAGCCTCAAATCCGACGGACTTTAGATTTGAAACATGCTTCAAATCTTTCCGACGGACTCGAGTCCGGTCGAAAAATCCGCTCGTCTGTATGCTAGTCTGACGGACAAAAACCCACGCTAGGGCAGCTATTGGCTACTGGCTATCAACTTCCTTATTTTAGTCCGGTGTACGTCATCATGTAAGAATTCGACGGACTTTTGTGTGATCGTGTGTAGGCAAGTCTGTTCGTTAGAAAGTCCGCCGCAAGTCCGTCGAAAGTCCGTTGAAAGTCTGTCGGACAGGCTGTCGGACTTTTGTAGCTGAAAAGTCCGACCGTGTGTACGCCCCATTAGGGTATTTGCATGAGTCCCATTATTATTGCAAGTTCTTGGTGCAATGGTAGTCCACTAGACCCTGTCTGTAATACTAGTAGATGGGTAAGGGGAGGGAGGCAGTGATGGAAAGAGCGACTGAGGGGAGAAGGAGGAGGAAGAGTTACCATGGATAGATGTTTGTTTTGTTTGTTGTTTAACAATGCAAGGCCCCAGGTCAAGCTATGAGGAGTCTGTTAGGATGTTACGGTATTCCGTCGATTCTTTAAAGTGAAGCCAGCAAGCCCATGTTTTATGGAATTTTGCTGGAGTGTCTCGAGCTTGATGGATTAAATCTTCCATCTCAGCTATTTTCCCGTCTCTGCAGAGCCATTTGGCTATACTAGGGGGGAAGTAGTCCTCCAGTGAGTGGGTACACAGAGTTTTGCTGCATTGATGAGGTGTAGAGTGAGTGATTTTGAGTAGACCGATTGGGGAATGGAAGTATGGTGGAGTAGATATTGGGCTGGAGTGAAATCCGGGGTGTATGTTGTGATTTGTGAGGTAAGACGATGTACTTCCTTCCAATAGGGTTGGATTAGGGGGCATTCCCACCAAATATGCAATAGAGAACCATGAGCGGTGTTGCATCTCCAACATAAAGGAGGGATGCTGGGGTGAAATTTATGTATTCTGTCAGGGGTCCTGTACCACCTGGAGAATGTTTTGTATACGTTTTCTTGTGCAGATACATTCAATGACCCTTTATGTATATGGGTAAAGATTTTATTCCAGTCCTCTTGCGTGAGGTCTGTGATCAATTCTCTATTCCATTTTTGGCAGGACACATCATCTTTGATGGATATCTTGGTGAACAGTAAGGTGTACATATCTGAGATTATATGCCTTCGGGGTTCAAATCCATTGCATATGGCTTCAAAAGGTGTTTGGTCTCTGCACCACTGAGAGTGTGGAGTAGAGGTGAGTAGAAGGTGACGTATATGAAGGAAGTTGAAAAAGAGGATGTGTGCGTCAGGGAGTCTAGATGTGAGGGTTTTGTGAGTATATTTTTAATGTTGCCTAATAAAGTTATTTAAATGGTATCACATTATGCAAGATTATTTTTGGCTTCTATATGCTCACCCTGGGATTACTAAGTGGAAGGTGAAGGAGTACTACCCTGAATAAGGAGCTAGTGTAATTTCTATCTGGATTTAGCATGAATAAGCTTTGTTTGCCTATTCTTTAACAAGATAGGCATGCACTTTTGGTAAGTACATTTCCTAAGTGTAGTGAAGGGAACACTTTGGGATATATTGATGATTCCTATGGTGATGGAAATTTTAGGACAATATACAATTGGACTATACACGTATCTTGTTGAAGTAGTGTTTACATGGATTTTTGATTGTGACTTTTCAGGTTTGCAGGCTTTTCGTATCACAATTTTTCTCACTTCTTTTTTAGGAGAAATGTTATTGTTTATACAAGATCCTGTGAGTTACTGTGGCTATTAAAGTCTCATACCTCTACTCTTAGATGGCGCTGTATTTGTTTCTATTTTCTTCACTGCAGATACTTCTAGCTCCTCTACAGCGTCTGCCACTTATAGCATTTTGGACTTTTCTTCACGTGACTGTTTTGTTGTTTTATATATTTACCTAGTTGTTTTGGGACTGATAGCTTCTAGTGTGCTGGATCTACTTCCTTTTGCTAATTATTTATACATGTGTTGGCTTTGATTATCAGCACCGTATAAATTGAAATATATTTGTTTAGTGGTTAACTTTATTATAGCAGCTGAAGTTTTTTCTTAATAGCTTAGTGTTATTTACTGTATATATTTATTCATTGATTGTTTTTACCAATACACACCTTTTTAGGTTTTGAGCCAAAGTGTGGCAGGGTTGACACATTTTCAAATTGGCTGTTAGCTTTGCGAGGAGATTTTCACTTTGCAAGGGGATCTTCCCTTAGCTTAGTGAATATAGTGAATAAGGTCAAGCTCTTCTGACTTCTATAATCCAATCAAATGTAAGCATAATTTTTTGAAAAGTCATTTTTTTTACCAGATTTCCAAAGCTAATTGAAAATTCCCTTGCAAAGTTAACAGCATGTTTGCATTTAGTAAATCAACCCAATAATGTGTAGAACCAAGACATTCCTGAAAAAAAAGTCTTGAGAGTCAAGGGAATTTAGGGAGGAAAAAGCTTGGGGACTTAAGTGGTTAATGTGGTCTACCATTCAAAAATAGTGACAGCCAATAGCATTGTTTGTTTTGCTGAACTAGAACAAAATTCAAAAATAGCAAATATAGTCATGAACTTCATTCATTAAATATGAAAACATAGGGGTTGAGATACTAAAACTGGAGAGTGCAAAATCTGGTGCAGTTGTGCATGGTAGACAATCAACTTCTAACTTCAGCTTGTTCAATTCAGCTTTGACAACAACAACAAAAATGGAAGCTGATTGATTTCTATGCAGAGCTGCACCGGATTTTGCACTCTCCGGTTTTAGTAAATCAACCCCATACTGTTCAAAATTATAATCTACATAATCACAATCATGATCTAAATAAACAGAATCAACATCCTTTTTCATTAAATGTAAGTAGAATTGCAAATTTCATATTGTACCATCAATAAGTTATTGTGCAATAACAGCACAATAGGTGAATTCTGTTTGTGGCTAATAGTTGAATTAATTCTTGCAAATATTAGCTTTAAATATTTAGACTAAGAGATGGTGTGTAACTAGGCATGAGCATGTGCAGTCCAAGGTGGACAGAGTTGTGATAGCCAGGAGGCTAAAGAATTTAGGTTTTGTTGTAATGATGCTGAAAATCCCTGTTAAGAGATCTGTATGAATTTTTTGGAACTTTGCTTTTAAAGTCAAGCCAACAGGCCCCCCTTGCTCTCACTGGTGTTTTATATAGTGACCGTCCGAAGGACCATTTATAAAATATAAATTCTCAGAAAAATAGTAAACCATTTTGCTCATACACATGACTCCAATCTAGAGTCCATAAGGCAAGCGATAGGTGATGCTCTTTTTTTTTTTATTCAACCAGTGGTTTGAACCAAAAAAAAGCATTTGATTCCCCCATCAACATGCTTGGTGTTGATGGGGTAATCCCTCCTGTGGAGCTATTGTATTCTGACAGTGGGGAGAGTTTCCCACCATCAGAATACCATGAACAGTGTTACCAGCTTTAGCTTTAGCGGCACTGATCAAGCAAAAAAACATGACAGGCTGGTTGTACAAAAATTGATCGAGAAATCAACTACTATATAACCAGCCTGCCTATCTATGGCCGGTTTAAGAGTACATATTATGGAAAGAGTGAGTATTCCATTCAGAGGATGGTATTGTTTTTCTACTTTGAATAGAAAGGAATTTGAATTTTTAATAAACACTCATATACACCACAGATTAATTTTTAAATTGGCTGCTTCCCATTATTTTGAGTTCAAAGTAATGATTTTTTTTTTCATATTCTATACTGCCACGATTGGATATGCATTGCACAATGTCGGTTTTCAAGTTGTGATTGACAAAGATTTGCATTAATGGATGCCATCATTGGCAATAGATTTACATAGCTGATTAACATGGATTTACAATGGGATACATAAATATAATGTATTTTTGTCTGTAATGTACCCCTGTATTAATTGACCCGGGAGAAGGTAAAAATCTTTCCACCCCCATATTATATAGGTGCCTCCCAGATTCCAAGGTCCCTGATACTACCTCTACCTCCTTTTTGGGGCATTGGAGGTAGGGAAGGGGCCCTTGTCCCTCAACATTAGTACACAAATGTCTTGCAAGGATGAAGGCTTTGCCACTCCTCTTTAAAGGCATATTGCATGGTCTGGCACATGCCACCTGGCCACCCATGGAAGCTTTTGGTATCCCCCAAGAACATTATTTTATGGATTTATGGATCTTCAATGTTGCCCTTTAAGCTGCATGAAAATACTCTGTCCCGTATTTTTTACATATTTTTCTGCATTAGTACATGCCCTCCATACCAGTGGCCAACTCCCCATGCCGTTTTCTTAAATCATTGGCACACCCATCTAATATCCATAATACATACACGCTAAGGCTATTATTATTTTTTACTGAGTGAGTAAACCATTTAATCATGGGGAGGACATATAGTATATGCTGATGTTGTCCCAAGTTAATATTCCAAGAAGACAGAGCAACAATAAAATCTCTCAATGACACTTCTGCCTGTTGAAATAACTTCAGAATAGTTTAACATTTTAACAAATAAAATATACTTTTTAAAACAGTTATAATGGCTGGGCTAGGACTGTCACATATTATGAATGTGTTTGATGCAGTCATGTGGCATTCTCCCTGTGCATGAAGTGTGAATAATCATGCAGGTGCACCTCAGGACACCAGGGATGCTTCAAGGTATTTGATAGGCGTGAATGTTCCATCAGTTCAGTTTTGCAAGAAATGAACAGAGGTAATCCCATATTGCCATATAGTTACATTGCCATACATACAAGTAAATTCTTGCACAATGCACTGATCATTTTTAGTTTTCAAACGGATTACTCTGTGTATATTTACTTCAAGAGAATGTTTACAGCAAGGAAGTACATGTGAAGAATTATTTGACACAAGCTAACCCACAAAAATGGTTTGCTGGCAGTATGTTGGCTAAGAGGGTATCTCTTTTTAACTTTCAGGTTTAGGGTTCAATTCCCACCAAGAAAATTGTCTACACGGACTTTGTGTATTATCTCCATATTTTCATGGTAAACTCAGGCTACTTAAAAGGCAACATACAGGTGATGGCAGACAACCATCATATTTTTCACATCATTCATTTAAAAAAAAAGAAACTTCAGAGAGAAAAGTATTCTGAATCCCACTAATTAGACATTTTGTAAATCTATAATGTTTTTGGGTGTAGTCACAAAAATCAATTAAAAAAAATAAATAAAAATAATTCAACTGCAACGGTCATCCACTAGCTCAAATGTTGTGGCTACTGCCAATTTCTCTTATAGCAAGCTACCTTTCAGATACACTACATATGGGTGTTATGCTACTTAGGATCTCCATGACTTTCACATCAGAGTATGGTGTCTGGGTAGTGTAGATGAGCACCCTATTGAAATATTTAGAGCAGAATTAAAGGTGACACTATCTAAGTGTAGATGGTATTAAGGAGAGTGCAGAAGTATACTTCTAGGTATCAATGCCAGGTGTAACAGGAATCACTTGTGCATTTAAAACAGTGTGTGTGTGTGTGGGGGGGTGTACAATAGGGCCAAGGTATTTAAAGTCTAAACAAGATCAGGAGAAGCAAGGTCAGCAACAATCTCAATCCAAAGCATTAGCCAGAATCACTCCCTCTAACCACTACAACAAGCTACCAAATGTGGACCCTAGTGACATTGTAAAGGTGTATGTACCAATCCAGAGGTGTGCCAATTCACACTAGGGCTGGGATACACATAGCCATTGCCCCTAACGTGCAACTTCACCTTACGAAATAAGCAGAGAAAGTGTTCACATATTAGGACACAGAAAAGGAGTTTACAGAGCAAAATAATGTTACAGGAAGGGAGCAGTGGAAACAGCAGCACAAATAAAACACAGAGTAGGGCACAGGTGTAGCAGAAGAAGAAGTGGGAAGCCCAGCCTGGCCATGCCCCCAATGTATTATGGAGTAAAGGAATGTCATCAGCACACCAAGGATTCCTCAAAAGGGTCCAAAGCTTTTTTTTTCGTGGTCACCAAATAAACATACAGCAACATTTCGGAGCCACGTAGGGCTCCTTCGTTAGGCCTCACTTGCCTGATGAAGGGGCCCTGCATGGCTCCAAAACACTGCTGTATGTTTATTATGTGACCCCAAAAATAAAGCTTTGGCACTTTTGAGGAATCCTTGATGTGCTGATGACATCCCTTCACTTTGATCATCCACGGTTTCCAGTCTGTGGTCATTACAGCACCCAGCACTACTGAATAGCTGGTTTCTTAAAGTGTGCATGGGGAATATTGCATCTGGACCCAATGGACTATAATCCATTGCCACAGACAATTGCTGACTTTTCTCTCCATGAAGGTAGGCCCATAGCACTTATTATTGCTTTCAATCCCCCCCAAAAAAATTGGTCCTATAATTAGTGTATAATTATGACATTAGACTAAGCTAAGCTAAGCTACTACAAGCCATCAACTAATGCAAATATCTCAATATTTTCTTTAAAGTGCTACAGAAAACATATAAGTGATTAAAATAAACTTTGCAAACAACAGCTATCATCAAACAGCAGCTATCAAAAAAGGTAGCATAGCTTAATGAAGTAGAGAAGCCCTGCGCTGTACTTTGGTTTAATGTGAACATTAGGCTTCCTTATTTATGTGTTTATATCCTTAATAATTGAAAATTCATTTAAGTGCACACCTGTCCTCATCATAATACTTCGTTTACAGAATACATTTAAATTTGTTTATTTTCATGCCTTGAGGGAGTACAAATTATTGTCAGTCACATATCAGAACAGACCTTTAGAACTTCACCGAGAAACAATGTTTTTGCAACAAATTTATTTATGTTCTAATTGCATGTTAATGATTTTATACGGAATTAAACACTGATGAGGTAGACCATTTTCCAATTAAGCAGCAACATTAATTAGGCAATTGCTGAACTGAAAAGGAATCATTTCACAGGGATCATTGCTTTTCTTCAGAGCATAATTTACTAGGTTATTGCTGCATCACCTTTCTTCTAAATAGAAATTTACTCCCTGTACTAAGCAATCTCATGAGAGTGCCGCTCGCCAGAGACAAGCTGTGAAACACCTTTGTATTTTAACTGCCCACATTACTGTTTGAAGGTACTCTCCCTTGGCTTTCAATTATACAAAGCTGGAACTAGTAAAACCAAACACTCGGTGTGATGACACAGTTCAAAGTATAGAATGCTAAAGTCTATGTTCAATAATGGAAAGTAACAGTAGGATTTTGGTCTATTTAAGAGACAATTATGGCTTAAAGAATATCAATTTCAATATCAGTGATGGACAATATATGCAAAATATACACATGAAACACTCACCACATCATAACTGTACAGCACGGCCCCACCACTTTTAGCTATATAATAGACGATATTTTTTCACAATGTGGCTGTTCATAATAATATTTATTAATGTTCATTATGTTAAATGTTATAATCCAACAAGACAGTTGTTCTCAACCCTGTCTTTAAGTATTCCCAACAGGCCATGTTTGCAGGTTTTTCTTTATCTTCCACAGGTGCTTTAAATCCGAGTCAATGGCTTGGTATTTTGGACAGCTATTTTATCAAATGCTGCATACACACGGTCAGGATTTCCGTAAAAAAAAAGTGTGATGGGAGCTTTTGGTCGAATATTCCGACCGTGTGTATGCTCCATCCAACTTTTTCTGTCTGAATTTCCACCAGCAAAAGATTGATAGCTGGTTCTCTATTTTTCCGAAAAAGTTCTTGACGGAAATTCTGTTCGTCTGTATGCAATTCCGTCGTGCAAAAAAACGCACATAGTTATTCGACTCATGCTCGGAAGCATTGAACTTCATCTTCTCGGCTTGTCGTAGTGTTGTACGTCACCACGTTCTTGCCGATCGAAAGTTCAGAGATCTTTTGTGTGACTGTGTGTATGCAAGCCAAGCTTGAGCAGAATTCCGTTGGAAAAACCATCCAAGATTTTTCCGACTGAAATTCAGCTCATGTGTACGGGGCATTAGAGAAATTCCCAAAACATAACTTGTTGGGGGTACTTGAGGACAGGGCTTGGAACCACTACAACAAGACAGCAAATATTAAACCATGTTCCGTTCATAAACAAATGCACAAACACTCCCTAGTGCTCTCTTCCATTATCCTAATGCGGTTGATTTGCTAAAACTGGAGAGTGCAAAATCTGGTGCAGCTCTGCATGGTAACCAATCAGCTTCTAATTTCAGCTTGTTCATTTAACCACTTTAAATCTGCCCTATAGCAGTTTTACTGCTACATGGCAGCAGCTGTGTGCCGAATCACGTATATATATATATATATATATATATATATATATATATATATATATATATATATGTGTGTTCTGACACTTCCGGGTAGGGGGCACACATGTACAGAGCGAAAGCTGATCAACAAGTGTTGTGTACTTGATGTTCGCCAGCATCTGCCGATCATTAGGCAGAGAGACAGAACTGCAATCTGCCTGTGTAAACCAGGCAGATCACTGTTCTGACCGGTGGAAAGGGATGGAGTTTTTGTCCCTGCAAAATAAATTCCATCCCTTCCCCTAGAAAAAACACCTCACACAGTTCACATAAACACTGGTTAGGCATACAGTTAAAGAGGTTGTAAACACCAAAAAAAAAAACTAATAAAAAAAAGACAAAGGCATAATGAGCTAGTATGCATCGTAGTATGCATGAAATACTTACCTTAAAACTAGGCTGTTGCAGCGGTGCCCGCACACTGCTGAGACTGCTGACATCTTTCCCGGAGTTACTTCTGGGTTTGCGGGCTCCAGCACTGTGAGTGGCCGGAACCACAATGACGTCACTTCCGCACATGCGTTCACGCCACAGGGCTCAGAAGGAATACCACCCGCGGCTGTTCCTTCAGAGTGCATGAGCCAGTGATGTCACTGGCTGCTTGTAATGTAAATACCTTGTAAATGGTACACGTTTAAAAGATATTTACACTATCTATAGGTAAGCCTAAGGCTGGGTTCACACCGCAGCACAGAATGGCTCACAGCAGGGGTCCGGTGTGTCCCCGTTCACCGTTTCAGGTCCAATTTAAGCCCAAATTTTTGGCTGAATTCGGACCTTAAAAAGGCCAGAAGACGCACAGGAGTCCTGTGCAATTTGCACCAGAGCAACTCCGGAGATGTGTAAAGAAAAGACAGAAAAAGCAGGGTGTGACGTCAGGAAGGTCAGTTTGTGTTTTCCCCTGACCTTGCTGACGTCACACACTGCTCCCCGATTGGATCGTCACCATCTCCTTCGGAGGACACAGCCGGCTTCCTCTCCAGCTCCTTGCGGCTTCCACAGCCTGGATTTGGCATCACTCGGGACACGATCCAGACATCAGCCATACCTCATCATTTATGAACACATCTGTACTTACCCACATGTAAGTGGTGAGTACTTTTATTATGTTGCATTAAAACATTGCACTCAGAGGCACTGTTTCTGTCTTTTCTTTCCATGTTGATTCTGAGTTAGCTTCATTCCCGAGAAGAGCAGCCCTTTGTGCCTGTTTTGCTATAGGCTCCACCATCATCATCCAGTTCCCAAGATCTACTATTTATTGCCCCTCAGAATTGATTGGACTCTTTATCTAGCCTTGTTTTTACTACTGGATTTTTTGCTAGTTCTCATTTCACTAATTGTGAGCCACTATGCCGGTACCGTGAGCACTATCATCTGCTGTTGTGCTCCGGAGATGTGTGAACCAGCTCCATAGGGAGCCAGTCACAATCTCCTAACATGCGAACCGCAATAGTGTGAACCCAGCCTTATTATAGGCTTACCTATAGGTAAATGTCAGCAGAGGAAGTTTACGTCCTCTTTAACCCTCTGATTGCCCCTGATGTTAATTCCTTCCCAGCCAGTGTCATTACTACGGAGACAGTGCATATCTTTAGCACTGATCATTGTATTAGTGTCACCAATTCCCAAAAAGTGTCAAAAGTGTCAGTTAGGCTGGATTCACACCTAGGCATTTTTAGTGCTTTTTGCATTTTGCAGATTTGCACTATAGTCCATTTACCATGGTTTCCTATGGAACACGTTCTACAAAATGCAAAAAGCACTAAAAATGCATAGATGTGAATCCAGCCTGAGTGTCAGAATATCCGCCACAATATCGAAGTCCCACTATAAGTCGCTGATCGCCGCCATTACTAGTAAAAAATAAATAAATAAAAATAAAAATATCCCATAGTTTGTAGACTGTTTTTTTTTTTTTTTTTTTAGCAAAAAATATGTAGCAGAATACATATTGGTGTAAATGTATAAATACATTTGATCCTTGGAGTTTTTTTATTGGATATATTTCATAGCAGAAAGTAAAAAATATTTTTTTTTGTTTTTTTTTTCAAAATTGTCTGGTTTGTTTTGTTTATAGCACAACAAATTCAAAACGCAGAAGTGATCAAATACCATCAAAATATCTCTATTTGTAGGAAAAAAAGGACATAAACATTATTTGGGTAGAGTGTCGCACAATCGCATAATTGTCAGTTAAGGTAAAGCAGTGCCCTATCACAAAAAAAAATTCTATTCAGAGCTGCACCAGATTTGGTACTAGTTTTAGTAAATCAACCCCACTGTGTCTGATCAAAAACAACCAACCTGGATATTTTATATTAAATATATGTTGTTTTTTTTTTAATTTATTTAAAGGGACACAATCACAAAATATATTACTTTACGTATAAATAGTTAATACATGTAGTCATAATCTTCCATATGAAATTTCCTTACAGTTACATTTCCGAAATATATGTTGAAAGGAGTCCGTGGTTGAATAGCCACAGAAATATGAGCTAGGAACATCTGGGAAGATAAAATGGAGCCTTTGAGGTATATAATACCATCTTGTGTGTAGTTTAATTGCTGTTTCTCAAACTGTTCGAGAGCAGGAACACATATGCAGGTTATTGATTATGGTTTTTCATTGATGGGATGTAAGCTGTTGTTCACATACCATTTGTTTTCCCATAAGAGCATTGATGGAGTCATTTTAGGCATTTATTTGTTGAGACAGAGATATATAAAGAGCAGGGACATTGGGGCTGATTTACTGAAGATGAATAGGCTTTTCATTTTGCAAGAGAAGTTGAACTTTGCAAGGGATTTTGCCCTAGAGTTAGTGACCGAGATGAGGCTCTGCTGACTTCCATCATCCAATCACGTGCAAGCAAAAATTTTGTTTTATTGTCCTTACACATGAGTGGGTATAATTGCAAAGTGACACTTTGCCACATTCACGAAACTCGAGGATTCCCTTGCAAAGTGAACATAATCGCCTTCATTTAATTAACCCCAATGTCTTTGTTTCTAGAAATGTTGGACATATAATATAAAACTAAAATGTCTTTGTTTCTAGAAATGTCGAACATATAATATAAAACTGTGTTGGGAGTTGAGTGGCGAAAGAGTGGGTCTGAGGAGAAATAGAAATGTTTTATTTGGAGATATCAGCATCTTGTGTCCAGCATCTCATAAATGCAGATATTTTTGCAAATGTGCGTTTAATATATATATTTTTTTTTTTACTAGAGCCTGCAGAACATTACACCTAGATCAGAAGATCACATACAAGAATGTGCTGAAGAGTCAGTTGATGTTTGGGGAAAGGAGGGTGGGAGGATGGAAGACTGAAAGATTTATGGATCTCATATTTCTAGAAGTATTGCATCCCTTGCTAGTTTAAAAAATATATTTCTGGACTGCTGTTGATTGTTTTAAGAAATAAAGGGTATAGGCAGGTTGCCTACTCTTGGTTAGTCAGTTTACAAGTTGGGAGGGAATGGGTTAATACTTGTACCACCTTCCCTTTTGTGTTTATGGGTTTTCCTTAAGGGTCCAACCTCTCTCCTGTGTGGGTAATGTAGGAACCTTAAATGTGCTCGGCACGTACAGAGGCTCCGGATTGTGTCTTAAGAAGCTTGTTGGAACACCAATCTATCAGAATACTCCCAAAGACATGAACTCCTTTGTTCAAGCTATAACTATAATGGACTATAACTATATAATGGACTTCTCCAAAAGATGCTACACCCATACAGATAACCTGGGGCAGCTACGGTTAAGTTTAGTTAGAGAAAGGAAGTTGTTGTATGTTGTACATGTTCTGTCAAATGTTCGGTAAAGTTGTTTACATTGCTCAATGCCTGGTCTGAAATTACTCAAGAGGTGCAAGAAACCTGGGTCTGAATTAGCACATTGGAGTCTGTGAAACATCACTATAACCAAAGGATAACATGCAAAGAATTTGCTATAAGTAACCAGAAGGAATAACAGCAAACAGTCATTGGCATGGTACCTGAATAGCTGAAAGGTTCTCTGGTAGTGAGGGGGATCAGTATTTGGCTCCCTCCCTAGATGTCTGTCTCAGTCAGTCTCCAGGAGTGGATTAGCATTACAGAGATCTAATAGAGAAAATTGAGTACTGTCCGTGATACTTTTTTTATTTGTACTAACATACAATTTTTCAGGACAAGCTTTTGGGGTATGTCCCCTTCTTCAAGGTCCAAGCAGTACTACTTGGACCTTGAAGAAGGAGACATATCCCGAAAGCTTGTCCTGAAAAATTGTATGTTAGTGCAAATAAAAAAAGTATCACGGACAGTACTCAATTTTCTCTGTCACAATTGCACTAATACGGCTACAATCAAATCAAGAGATCTAATGCCTGGTCACTCGGTACAGAATGAGAAGGGTTACGTGGAGCACACATAAGGTCCGCACTTTTTGTACAGTGGAACCCCATTCTGTTACTGGGAGTGAGGTAACAGAGGTTCGCTGACTGGTGGAGTGGGCATAGAATCTGCATATATATAACAAATACTAAAGTGCTGATATGTTATAACGTTGTGACCCAGTGTTAAAAAATACAATACAAAGTGCATACAGTGCAAAAATAAGAAGAACAAATGCTGAAAATTTTTTTTTGAAAATTCAAATATGTATCAACAATCCAAAATAAAAAATAAAAAATAATAAATAAACGTAGGAAATACCCAAATGATTAAAAGCTGCTCTTATGGGTAAGTGCTCTGATAACCACTCAAGATAATAATTATGAATATATATTATAAGTGCATTACTAATCAACTCCCTACTAACCAAATGTGTATCCGTGAGAAACTAATAAAAAGATGCTTAATCAATGTAGAGAAATAAGAATTAAATATACTGCCCAAAAATAAATAGGATATCTTGTTAGAAATGTTCAATATAAAACAAATTCAAAACGTGAAAGAAATACCAGCATAAAGACACAGTCTCTAAAGTAAAACACTTGTTTTCTAATCATCAGCTGTATTGGGAACAATTATCTTCAGTAAATCGAAAAAGGTGCTGCACAGATCAGCCCTGCAACTCTCAGGTTCGCTTGATAATAGGGCGAAGTTCTCCCAGATCGTATTAAATAATGCAGAGAGAGAGGAAAGAAGATATCATTGCGCAATGACCATATACAAATAAACAGTCTGCATCCGCATCAAAAATCACTCACATAGTACAAGTAGAAAAACAGCGCTTCAGAAGCAATCAGACCGCAGTGTAAGATTCCGCTCACCGCTCACACAATGTGTCAGGTGACGTCACTGGCTCCTCCCAACGCGTTGCATCACATGTCACGTGACTTTATCAAGGGTAGCCATGTGGTCACCAAGTCTCCATTTATATGCTCATTCAAGCATGCCGGTTGCCAGGGTGACCTGCGGTGATCAACGGGATCATCATATTGATTCAGCGCTCCTTAAAAACTTTATTACAGTTAATTCATATACATATTTAAAAACCTTTTTACAAGTGCATCTTTTTACTAGTAAAAATACATAATAAAAACAAGCTACATAGCAATGAACAAATACAGACCAATTACTGAATATCCAATAATTTCTGAAACAACTCCCTCCAGTGGCCGAATACAAGTATTACCCATCCTAAACAATTAATAACATTATAGATCCTGGCACTGGATGTTAGGTCTCCATATAATAAATATAATCACAAAACGATCATGCTGACATAAAAAATATATGTGTACAATCCCAATTAAATATGGACAATAAATAAGGAGACTAAGAATATAAACAAGAAGGAAAGTTAGTAATATAATCGAATATATTTATTTAAAATATTATTAATATTAAAAATATTAAAAAATATTAAAAAATTATATTTTATTAAAATAATTATATTTAAAAATCAGAAATAAAACAATTCAAATCAAATTCAATGTTTAAGCCTCTGGGGGCAAAAGTGTCAATCTCGTATATCCAACGAGACTCACTTTTGCTCAATTCTCTTATTTTTTTGCTTCCTCTCCAGTGAGGCTTGTATTTGTCAATTGCCCAAAATTTGAGTGCTGTTGGGTCCTTATTATGATATAATGCAAAATGATGAGATACGCTGTGTTTGGGGAACCCACTTTTTATGTTTTTAATATGTTCTCTTAAGCGCTTCCATAGGTGACGTTTTGTTCTCCCTATGTACTGTAATTGGCTTGAACATTGAAGGATATAAACTACTCCTTCTGTCCTACAAGAGATAAAATCTCTAATCACATGTTCCTTTTTGGTACTGGTGGATACGAAACTAGTACATTTCTGACCATTATAATTCGTATTAGTGCATGCATAGCACCTTTTGCAGGGAAAGAACCCCTTCCCTGAAAAAAGGTCATCTGGTTTGATCCATTTGGGGGGTCCTTCACGTTTTTAGCTAACAGATCTCTAAGGGTGGGGGCCCTCCTGTAGACAAAATGGGGTCTCTCAGGTAAAACTGATTGTAATTGTCTGTCAGCCATAAGAAGTGGCCAATATCTCATAATAATCCTTTCAATCTCCTTATGTTGGATGTTATAATTCATTATCAAGGGGATTTCCGGAAGCTTATTTGTTGTCCTGTTTTTATCCTGAATTAGTTCTTGTACCCTTTCCAAATAAATTTAGTACCTATTTGTTTGGCTTGTTCCAAAAAACTTTTGTCATCAGTACAATTTCTTCTTAGGTGTACCAACTGGCCTTTAGGAATATTTATTAGCCATAGTGCATGATGGCAACTATCAACTGGAAGATAACTATTTCTCTCCACAGGTTTGAAATAGGTTTGGGTACTGATAGTGCCTTTTTCTAGTTTTATTGTTAAATCCAAAAAATTTACCTGACTTTTACTAATCTCGTAGGTCAAATGTATATTATTTTGATTATTATTTAGTTTTTCAAAGAAACCTAACAGGCTGTTTTCGTCACCCTTCCATATCAGGAAACAGTCATCTATGAATCTCCTGTAAATGACCAATTCTTCCGGTATGTCCTCATAAATCATCTGCTTCTCCCATTTGGCCATAAATATATTGGCAACACTCGGTGAAAATTTGGCCCCCATTCCTATGCCGTTGAGTTGTCTATAATATTCACCGTTATGCCAAAAATAATTGTGTTGAATACCATAAGCCAAACATCGTAGAATAAAACGCTTTTGTTTCGAGATAAGGTTACTGAAACGGTCCATCGCCCATTTGGAAGCAGAAATAGTTTCTTCATGGTCTATTATGGTGTACAAAGATGCTACATCTGCTGTAGCTAGGAGATATTTATCTTCTGATCCCAATTGTACACTGCTTAAACCTTGTATTAAATGCTTAGTATCCTTCAAAAAGGATCTTGTTTCCAGCACCAGGGGTTGTATGAAGTTATCCACATATTGGCCTATTCTAGAATTGATGGACTGTATACCATTAATAATGGGACGTCCTGGTGGGTGTATTTGATTTTTATGAATTTTTCGTATGGTATATATTATCGGGATCCTACATGTATCAGGTACCAGATATTTCGCCTCTTTTGCAGTAAGAATATTTTTTTGGGTTCCTCTCAATATTAATTCTAAAAGTTCTTTCTTGTACTCCTTTGTTGGGTTCCCCCTTAATCTGATATAAGTGTTCGTATCATTTAATTGATCCTGTAATTCTTTCTGATAATACTCCTTTGACAGAACTACAATTGCGCCCCCCTTATCGGCTGGTCTAATGATTATTTCTTTATTCATCTCCAATTCTCTAATTCCTCTTTTAATACTCTGTGGATCATTTTTCCTTTTAACTTTGAGTTTTTCCAAATCCTGTATAACCATCCGGTTAAACACCTCTAAGTGATCATTATTTGGATTTTGTGGATTGAATAGCGATTTGATTTCCTTAATTTACTATGTAGAATTCTTCCAGGTGTATCCACTTTATCTTGTTGGGTATTAGGACTTTGGTTCATCAGATATTTTTGAATATTCAATCTTCTTTTAAACTTTTGAATGTCCACATCCTCAAATGTATTCAAATTACGTTTAGGTGCGTATTTCAGTCTTTTGTCAAGAGTTAATAATTCAGTCTTTGATAGTTCAGTACCACTGAGATTATAGATGCCTTCCCCAGTTATTCTCTTTTTTTTTTGCGTTTCACGTCCTCCTCTACATCCCCTCTTGCGTTTGGGCTCCTTGCATTTATTTTTTGTTCGTATCGTGGTGGAGTTCGCACATCCCAGCGACAATCTAAAAAAGGTCTTGTTTGATCCTGATCCCTATAATCCCTTAGGGATTCATACCTATTATAGGTACTCACTGGGCTCCTTCTGATCTCATCTTGATAATGATCAACTGAATCATCTTTAGCCCGGTAATGATCTTGATGGTTATTATACTGTTGATTTTCACGATAATCAACATGGTAATTATCCCTATTATGTTGTGAATATTGGGAGTTATAGTGATACGAATCTCCCCTATTTCCATTCGAATACTGACGTCCCTACTGATCATATTCCCTCCTTTCAGAATGATTGTATGTTTGATAATTGTACTTATTGTCACTTCTGTTGCCCATATTCTTCCAGTAGGGTTGCCTTGGAGATTTGTTTTTATTGCTTTTATTTCTCCACCATGGCTTAAGGGTTCTAGGTCCATTTTCTTCTTCTCTCTGAGTTTTTCCTTGTATATTATTCCCTCTATCACCTCTGCGTGATTCCGGTGTTCTTTGTCTATAATCCGGAGTCCTCCGTCTGTTTTCCCTGCTAGGTGAATAATTCCTGGAGACATTCTCATGTGCAGTTGGTCTAGCTTCCCTTGCTGGGGATACAATCCTCACCTCCCTATCTGGGGATGAGACTATTGATCCCACTATCCTTTGTTGGAGCTGAATTTGCCAGCTCCAACAAGGGTAAAAAGATGCACTTGTAAAAAGGTTTTTAAATATGTATATGAATTGAATGTAATAATGTTTTTAAGGAGCGCTGAATCAATATGATGATCCCGTTGATCACCGCAGGTCACCCTGGCAACCGGCACGCTTGAATAGCATATAAATGCAGACTTGGCGATCACATGGCTACCCTTGATAAAGTCACGTGACATGTGACGCAACGCATCGGGAGGAGCCAGTGACGTCACCTGACACATTGTGTGAGCGGTGAGTGGAATCTTACACTGCGGTCTGATTGCTTCTGAAGCACTGTTTTTCTACCTGTACTATGTGAGTGATTTTTGATGTGGACTGTTTATTTGTACGGTATATGGTCATTGCACAATGATATCTTCTTTCCTCTCTCTCTGCATTATTTAATACGATCTGGGAGAACTTCGCCCTATTATCAAGCTAACCTGAAAGTTGCAGGGCTGATCTGTGCAGCACCTTTTTTGATTTACTGAAGATAATCGTTCCCAATACAGCTGATGATTAGAAAACAAGTGTTTTACTTTAGAGACTGTGTCTTTATGCTGGTATTTCTTTGACGTTTTGAATTTGTTTTATATTGAACATTTCTAACAAGATATCATATTTATTTTTGGTCAGTATATTTAATTCTTATTTCTCTACATTGATTAAGCAACTTTTTATTAGTTTCTCACGGATACACATTTGGTTAGTAGGGAGTTGATTAGTAGCGCACTTATAATATATATTCATAGGATCTGCATGCCCCTCTTAATGCAACACATACACTTGTTCAAGTGTGTAGGACAAGGGATAATATCTTTTGGAGGAACTCATCTGATCCCGGGCATTGGTGAGCACACCTTCAGGTAAGTTTTTACCCCTGTACCGATGAGTGGCCCCCTTCATTGCCTGGCGGATCCCAAAGTACCCACTCTTGGGTAGGTCACCTACGTGACCCACACTTGGCACCCAATGAGTTAATGGGGAAAATATGAAGGTGTCATTCACCTATTGCAGCATGCTTCCTACCCTTACAAGTGGCATGCCTGCAAGTGTATAATCAACCATATTTATGACTTTCATTAAAAAAAATTTTAATTCAGATTATACACTCATTCAGTTATTGTTGATTCTTACTAGACTAGATTTAGGAAACATACACTTCCATGCATGGGGAGCACATACCAGGAAATCAGTTGTAAAGTATGTGCGGTTTCAAACAAATCCTCATCTTTTATAGTCGGGTTGCTCATCTGTTCCTGCTGTTATCTATGAGCTAAACTGAGAACACCAAAAATTGGACCCATGTGCAACCATGGTGAATTTAGTTGCATTCTTTCTGTTATAAGTCACTCATCTCTTATGGGAAAGCTTTGAATGACACCCACCCAGAGCAGGGGTCAAGCCTAGAAATTATATACAAATAGCAATGATTCTCTATTGTGAAGTGGCGAGTAAAGGAGGGTGAAGGGTGGCAGTCTGTGTTCCATCCAATCTCAGAAATGACTGCACCCATATGCACAGCACTTATAATAATAATAATAATAATAATTATAATATAATAAAGATAATCACAAAATGACCACCACCATTTATCTAAATGTAATGGGAAAACACAATAAAACTAGCTTTTAACCAAGAGAAAAGGATTAAATCAGAGATATGTAATGTTAAAATGGCATTTTCTGGACAGTTATCTTCATTGTAAACAGCCTTAGGCAAGATGTAGTTCAACAAATATATATGACATAAGAACATCAACAGAAAAGTACAAAAAAGAAAAAAACTCTTACAGTTTTAATTCAGTATATCTGACCTATCTCCAAGCTGTGTGCATTGAAGAAAAAGAAACATGTCACTGTTCTGAAAATGTCTTTTCTAATTCACTGAATCCGTATATTGTTATAAATCTGTTTCCTTGTCTTGCCCAAGTCACTAAAAGATACAACCACAGGAGAACAAGTGCCATCATCTTAGATAATGAAAAGGTTCTCCACCATTAAACTGTCAGCTTTGTGAAAAGGAGGCATGCAAGGATTTAAATAGGCGAGCAATTCATACATTAATTATGTCTAGAATAGCAATAGACTGGCAAGACAATTCTTTCAATCTATTTTAGCAGTACCTGCAGGCAAAGCAGTATGCCAATTCACATCTGCTACTTTTAGGGAGGTCTAGGGATCTGTCTGTTTTGAAATGTGTTGGGAGGATTGTGATGGGTCTGCAGGTAAAATTCCATCATACACGATTCAGATGCTACCCATGTAGGCATAAGAATCACAGACCGTACTTGGGAAAATGTAAGCTTCTACGAGGGGATCATTTTGTTACAGCAGTATAAGAAAGATTCTGTCAATTCTATCCAGTACACAAAAAGAAATCAAGATGTCTAATATAAAAGGCTGGTTATGTTCAATTCAGACATTTTCTTTTGTACAGGACAATGTAAAAAGAGACATGCTTTTTATCACTAGCTATCTCCCTCTCTTTGTTTAAGCATAAAGCAGCATTTATTAAGTGGTTTAGGTAGTATTTTATAATGTTTATTGTTAACAATATTTTTATTAAGGAATAAGCCACGGTATAACATTATGGCAAAGTGAGAAAGCCATGTAGTAATGTGCCAAATAGATTCACACAAACAAGAGAGATATTTGCACATGCCCAGTTGATAAACTCTAGTAAAATGTCAATGTTAGCAAACGGCTCATCAGGGATAGCGGTATGTGTATACTCTCCATATTTCCATAGCCTTGCAGTCATAGCTCATTTTGTTAAAGCCCAATATGTTTTTTTTCACTTTTGTAAAGAGTGAGAACTTCTGCCAAAGTTTATTGACAATTGTTTCCTCATTGGTGAGATTTTCTCCCACTCTCCATACTGGTGACAGACATGAAAGGTGTCATTAGGATATAAATATAAAAGCCCTGGGTGCCATACTGGGGTGGAATCCTGTCCTTCCTCTGCACTGACAGCTCAGACTTGCAGATTGCATTGGGAAATTGCGACTACCCCTGTGTAAGCAGCAATACTCCACTCCACCAATAGTAGGGTTGAACTGGAGAGTGCACAATCTGGGGCAGCTGTACTGGGAGTCCATCAGTTTCTAACATCAGCTTGTTCAATTAAAGTGTTACTAAACTCAGGACCCTGCATTCACTATATATGGTCCTCTACAGCAGTGGTCATCAACCCTGTCCTCAGGGCCCAATAACAGGCCAGGTTTTATGTATTACCTTGGGGAGATGCAGACTAGAATACTGCAATCACTAAGCAGTAAATTATATCACCTGTGATGTATTTCAGTTATCTTGCAAACCTGGCCTGTTAGTGGGCCCTGAGGACAGGAGTTGATGACCACTGCTCTACAGTACACAGAACATGGAAATGCAATTATTTTAGTAAATATAAACTGCTAAATACCTTTTCTCATAAGCAGTATATAGCAGTCATGTGACTTCTATCAGTGTCCAGACAAGCACTTGTCAAAGCTTGTAGGAGGAGTTTTCTGACTGCCCTATGAGATTGCAAGGCCCATGACTCTCTGTCTGGACAGTGCTGATTGGCCCTGTGCCGATCACATACACTCTTCCAAAAACAAATAAAAAACCTCTCTAGCAATACACACCAAACTGAGTATGCACAGCCTGACTCCATTAGGCTCTGTGTTATCAGGAAATTATCAGGGGGCAGTGGAAGAAGGGGAGGATCTGTGCATACAAGATCAAACAGCCTTTTTACACAATAAGAAGGATTAACATCTTAGGTTCCACAGAGAGTATAACAAGCATGCTTTACTGCATATACAGACTGATTTTATGGTTGTGGGTTTAGTAACACTTTAGGCTTTGACAAAAAATCCTTGAAGTTGATTGGTTTGTATGCAGAGCTGCACCAGATTTTGCACTCTCCAATTTCAGTAAATCAACCCCAGTGTAACAGCCATCTGCCAGGGAACAGGAACTTTTTTGTTCACAGTGCCCAGCTGTCATAGAGCTCTGATGATTACACAGGGAGAGATGTGTTCTCCCTGTGTAATCTGCAGGACTGAGATAGTTTGAGAGCTTGGTTCATGCTCTGCATTCATGTACTGTATAAATTAATTCTACTCTCTTAATTTATAAATTACTGCTATGTGTAAAAAATATTTTTTATAAACAACATTTTAGCCACTTATTAGACCTTTGTGAAGCCTGATTCGTTTGTATTAGCTTCTTCTTCACTTAGGCCCCTTTCACACTGGGGCGGGGGGCGGCGTCGGCGGTAAAGCACCGCTATTGTTAGCGGCGCTTTACCGTCGGTATTCGTCCGCTAGCGGGGCAGTTTAACCCCCCGCTATCGGCTGAGAAAGGGTTAAAAACCACAGCAAATCGCCTCTGCAGAGGTGTTTTGCCGGCAGTATAGCTGCGCTGTCCCATTGATTTCAATAGGAAGGAGCGGTGAAGGAGCAGTGTATACACCGCTCCTTCACCGCTCCGAAAATGCTGCTAGCAGAACTTTTTTTCCCGCCCTGGTAGCGCACCACTACAGTGTGAAAGCCCCAAGGGACAGCAGCGGCTGTTTCGGGGCGGTTTGCAGGCGCTATTATTAGCGCAATAGCGCTTGCAAACCTCACCAGTGTGAAAGGGACCTTAATGTTTTTTAACTAATTGTTTTTTATTGTTTGTATGTAAACTTTTAAAACCCTTTATACCAGAAACATAACTCCAATGCCCTTATAAAAGGGACAGATTGCAAAATAAAATTTGTGGTTAACCTTAATTAGTTAAAGGAGTTGTAAAGGCAGAATGTTTTTTTGCATTCTATGCATTAAGATAATGTGTAGCAGCCTCCCCAGCAACCCCTAATACTTACCTGAGCCCCATATCTCTCCAGCAATGTCTACTAGTCCCTCGGCCGTCTGTGACTCTCCCTCCTGATTGGCTGAGACACAGCAGCTGCGCCATTGGCTCCCGCAGTTGTCAATCAAAGTCAGTTAGCCTATTAGGAGAGAGAAGGGGCAAGGCCAAACGGCAGCTCTGTGTCTGAATAGACACACGGAGTTGCAGCTCGGCTCGGGTGCCCCCATAGCAAGCTGCTTGCTGTAGGGGAACTTGATGGGAGGAGGGGCCAGGAGCAGCAAAGAGGGACTCGAGAAGAGGAGGATTCAGGCTGATTTGTTCAAAATCAACTGCACAGAGGAGGTAAGTATAACATGTTTGTTATTATTATTTTTTTTAAACGAGACTTTACAATCACTTTAATAACAATAATAATGTTTAACCCTAAAATATGTAGTCAGCATTTTAGTTAACCTTATTATTGTTATGAACTTCTCCAGTCCTTTGTTTTAGGTTTTGTTTACCATTTATAATTTCTGTTTTTGTAGCACAAAATGAAAGCTTCTAGGGAGGGGGTTGCTCTTTGACATCTTCTCCTTGAGTGTCAGAAGACCTTGTCCTGGCACTGCTAGGACCGGAAATACAATTTCATTTCCGTTTTCCACACAGGTAGCATTAAAAACTTGAGAAGTATTTTAACCCGTCAGTGCTACACTAAGATCCCTTTCACACTTGTGCTGTTTTCAGGTGCTTTAGCACTAGAAAAAGCCTCTGCTAAGCACCTGAAAACTGCCTCCCATTCATTTCAGTGTGTCTTTTCATACTGGGGCGGTGCGCTTGCGGGATATTCCAAAAAGTCCTGCAAGCAGCATCTTTGGGGCGGGTTGGGAGCTCTGTATTTAGCGCTCCCAAAATGCCTTGCCCATTGGAATGAATGGGCAACACTTTCAAAGCGCCTAAAAATCGATTTGAAAGTGCTGCAAAACGTGTGTTTTTTTGAGGGTTAAAAGCGTCCCGCTAGCGGACGAAAAGTGGAGCAAAAGCACCACTTAAACAGTGCTAAACCTCTGCTAAAACGAGTGTGAAAATTAGTGTGAAAGCAGTCAAAGACCAGAAATGGTACTTAGGCCTTGCTGTTCTAATGCTGCTTACCATAACATTAATAAGTGGTATTGCACATTTTGTTCTATTTGTGTGTTTTCAGAGTGTGCATCCCCTTTGTGCTTTTTTTTTTCTCTAACTGTATGTGCTCTGTCTGCTGTGTGAGTTCTCATACTGTGCATACCCAGTGTAGTGTGAGTGTTTTCAGACTTTACATGCCCTGTGTGGTCCCAGGCTATGTGTACCCTGTACACTGTTTGTGTTGTCAGTCTGTTTGAGCCCTGTATGTTGTACCTGTTCTCAAAGAGGGCATTCCCTGTGTGTTGTGTGCTTTCTCAGGTAGTATGTGTCCTGAATTGTATGTGTATATTGCGTGCTGTATGTGTGTGTTCTCAGGTAGTATGTGCCCTGTGATGTGTATTTTTTTCAAGCATTACGTGCCATGTGGGTTGTGTATGTTCTCAGGCTTTGTGTGCTTTGTATACTGTGTATACGCAAAATATATGTGCTGTGACTGCATGTGATTTGTGCGCTGTGTCTTTGTTTAATTGTTGGAGTCCAGACTGCAATGATCAAATATGCTTTCACTACAAAATCATGCTTTATGTACTCTAGCTATGTGTTTTTTCTCTGTGTGCTCTGGCTGGGCTTGCTCTGTCTGTGTGCTCTGTCTATGTGTTCTATGAGTGTCCCCTAACTGTGTGCGCTTTGATTGTAAAGACTGGGGATTTGATTTACTAAAGACAAATAGACTGTGCACTTTGCAAGTACAGTTGCACCTATTTTTCCCAGAGCTTGGTGAATGATACGAAGATCTGCTGATTTCCATCATCCTTTAATGTGCAAGCAAAAATGCATTTTTTTTATTGTTTCCCTTGCTCCTGATTGGGTATTCTTTACAAAGAGAAGCTTCACTGCATTCAAGAAGCTCTGGAGAAAATTAATGCAACTGCACTCGCAAAGTGCACAGTCTATTTGACTTTAGTAAATCAACTCCTGTGTGTGCTCTGTGTTCGCAGTGTAAATGTTGTGCCTGTGTACTAATTGTGCAGTGTGTGTACACTGACTGTACTTGTTCTATGTGTGCTCTGGACTTGACTCAAGAGTCTTCACGAGAGGAAGAGAGTGAGCATTGCAACATCACATAGGAGAACAGGTAGTTGGAGAAACAGTGCAGACAATTAGGTGATGTATGGTCCTACTCAGGGCTGCTGATAAGGCAGGACAGCCAGTCCTTCTGTACCAGGCCCCATCAGTTCAAAAGTGGGGCCCGGGCACCTGCTGAGCAGGAGGACCAGCTGTACTGTCTTAATGCAGACACCAATCTTCTTCTGCCCCGCCTGCAGTGCTGCCAGCTCCTCTTCCTATCTCTCCCTCCAGCTACACTGTGGGGGGATTGGTTCTAGCACATGCCCCCCTTCCATCTGCTGTCTAGGCCCCCCTGGATGCCCCTTTCCCCTGCAGCACTTTCCTCCTCTCCCACCTGACAGCTGCTGGGGGCACACAGGGTGATGTTTCAGGAGAGCGGGGGGGGGGGGGCAGTTAATATCTAATTTTCTGAATGAACACAGTGAGCAATTGGTACCAATCACTTCTGTGTCCATTCATCACTGTAGCATGGGGAACTGTGTTTCAGTTTGTGAATGAGCAGAAAGCCCCTATTCATTCTTCTGTGCAGCTGAGGCTGTAGAGAAAGGGACTGATAAGTCGATGTCCTCAGTCACTTTTGGCCAGGGGAAGAAGGCCCTGTCAGATAGATTGTATGGGGCTCTGTGATTTCTAACAGCAGCCCTGATCCTACTTGTTCTACTATACAGACATCATCATTCTAGGACAGCAAATGTAACAAATTGTCTATATGCAATAGACTACAAAGAGACACTGAGATGCATTCATTTCTGTACTGCAAATCACAGGCAACAAAGGAAAATGGAAGTAAGGTACAAGTATTCAGACCCCCTTAAATTTTTCACTCTTTGTTATATTGCAGCCATTTGCTAAAATCATTTAAGTTCATTTTTTTCCTCATTAATGTAAACACAGCACCCCATATTGACAGAAAAACAAAATTGTTGACATTTTTGCAGATTTATTAAAAAAGAAAAACTGAAATATCACATGGTCCTAAGTATTCAAACCCTTTGCTCAGTATTTATTAGAAGCACCCTTTTGATCTAATACAGCCATGAGTCTTTTTGGGAAAGTTGTAACAAGTATTTCACACCTGGATTTGGGGATCCTCTGCCATTCCTCCTCGCAGATCCTTTCCAGTTCTGTCAGGTTGGATGGTAAATGTTGGTGGACAGCCATTTTTAGGTCTCTCCAGAGATGCTCAATTGGGTTCAAGTCAGGGCTCTGGCTGGGCCATTCAAGAACAATGACGGAGTTGTTGTGAAGCCACTCCTTCGTTATTTTAGCTGTGTGCTTAGGGTCATTGTCTTGTTGGAAGGTAAACCTTCGGCCCAGTCTGAGGTCCTGAGCACTCTGGAGAAGGTTTTCATCCAGGATATCCCTGTACTTGGCCACATTCATCTTTCCCTCGATTGCAACCAGTCGTCCTGTCCCTGCAGCTGAAAAACACCCCCACAGCATGATGCTGCCACCACCATGCTTCACTGTTGGGAATGTATTGCACAGGTGATGAGCAGTGCCTGGTTTTGTCCACACATACCGCTTAGAATTAAGGCCAAAAAGTTCTATCTTGGTCTCATCAGACCAGAGAATCTTATTTCTCACCATCTTGGAGTCCTTCAGGTGTTTTTTAGCAAACTCCATGCGGGCTTTCATGTGTCTTGCACTGAGGAGAGGCTTCCGTCGGGCCACTCGGCCATAAAGCCCCGACTGGTGGAGGGCTGCAGTGATGGTTGACTTTCTAAAACTTTCTTCCATCTCCTGACTGCATCTCTGGAGCTCAGCCACAGTGATCTTTGGGTTCTTCTTTACCTCTCTCACCAAGGCTTTTCTCCCCCGATAGCTCAGTTTGGCCAGATGGCCAGCTCCAGGAAGGGTTTTGGTTGTCTCAAACATATTCCATTTAATGATTATGGAGGCCACTGTGCTCTTAGGAACCTTAAGTGCAGCATAAATTTTTTGTAACCTTGGCCTGATCTGTGCCTTGCCACAATTCTGTCTCTGAGCTCTTCAGGCAGTTCCTTTGACCTCATGATTCTCATTTGCTCTGACATGCACTGTGAGCTGTAAGGTCTTATATAGACAGGTGTGTGGCTTTCCTATTCAAGTCCAATCAGTATAATCAAACACAGCTGGACTCAAATGAAGGTGTAGAACCATCTCAAGGATGATCAGAAGAAATGGACAGCACTTCAGTTAAATATATGAGTGTCACAGCAAAGGGTCTGAATACTTAGGACCATGTGATATTTCAGTTTTTCTTTTTTAATAAATCTGCAAAAATGTCAACAATTCTGTGTTTTTCTGTCAATATGGGGTGCTGTGTGTACATTAATGAGGAAAAAAATGAACTTAAATGATTTTAGCAAATGGCTGCAATATAACAAAGAATGAAAAATTTAAGGGGGTCTGAATACTTTCCGTCCCCACTGTAAATCCTTGCAACAAACATGGCAATTCAAGCAGGCCATATGTTCAAATTATTAACTATAAATTAATGTATGTTTTACTTGGTAATATCTCATCGTAATGATTAGCTCAAACTAACTAAATATCCATAGGTGCGGAATTGTCATTTCTGCGCATATTTAAAAAAAAATGACATTAAAAGCCTTTATTTTGCATTAATCTGTATTGTATATAATAAAGCATTAGTTTATCCCTTTCAAAAAAATGATAATTTTTCTTCTCCTCTAGGTAGATTCTGTATAGAACTAGAAGCTGATGATTTTGTAAGGACTTGGAGCAATAACCTGAAAATCCTGCAGAATCCAGTGGTTCTGGGAGTTTCATGGTCCCCTTACTGTGCTCAGTGGTTTGATTCCCCAAACCCAACATTACTGCCATGGTTTACTGTAAAGCAAACCTATGTGAAGAGCACGGAAATGCCCACCACAGCCCTAGTGTTTATAAAAGCACCCCTGCACAACTCCATATGTTCCCATTTCCAAACTGCACAGCACTGTTACCACAACATAGCTTTGGAAGATCTCTGCTTGCTGTACCATAGTACCCCCCACAGATAAAAAGCCTGCTTCCCTCTCTCTCATCCTGCCCCTGGTGTGCCACCCTAGACCATCTCTTTACCACAGACTATGGACCTGCCAAGAGATCTCCACCTTCTAGGACCAGGTATTACAGTTTGATGACAAAATCCAGCAAGTAGCCCTACCCAAGGACCCCTTGTTATGTCTGTTTAGCTGTGACATTCTGTTGGCCCCATCGTCCACTTGTGACTCTCTCCCTCATCTGTCTCTTAGCAGCCCACAGAGTCATCATGCAAGCCTAGATACACCCCACTCTGTCTCAAATTACTTCAGTGAAACAAGTGCTTTAAACCCTTTTTCTCATGGAGACACCATCACCCAAAACTTTGTCTTTTAAGCGTTTTATTGCCAGATGGCGCCGTTACATGGAGTGTTACATGGAGCGCTCCTTTTCTCTACACATGAAACCCTTCCACTTCTCGGACTGGTATCTACGAGCAGACCTCACCAACACACTGGGCAAACTTAAAATCAAAGATACCTCTGACCCTCAGACCTATCCTGACCCTCCCCCCTAAACATTCCAATTGTTCTATTTAATCCATTACTGCCTTTTAATTAGAGATATAAATGTATCTGCAACCTTTCCATTGTGTCATTGTCATTGTCATTGTCAGGGTATCTGGTTAGATTTAAGTAACTAATCTCGGATTCCACCAAAGAAACGACCTGAGGAGTGGAAGCATGTACACACAATGTGCACACAATTCGTTATTTCGGATAATTCGTAACTTTGGATACATTCGTATTCGTTACGTTCTCTAACAGCCAAATGTGAAAGGAAATTCCAATACCTATAATTTAATAGTTAGTAATAGTTAAGTTATTATTAGTTAGTTATTATTTCAGATTTTAGAATATTTGGGTTTTCGTTCTTATTTTCGGATTTTCGTTCTTTTAAATTTTCGTTCTTAGTTTCGGATTTTCAAATTATCGGATTTTCGAATTTCCAAAATTTCGGATTTTTGGATTTTCGAATTTTGAATTTCCGAATTTTTGAATTTCCGAATTTTCAAATATTAAAATTTACGAATTTACGAATTTTCAAATATTTGAATTTACAGATTTTCAAATATACAAATTTACGAATTTTCGAATATTCAAATTTACGAATAATTGGGAAATTTTGTTAAACAGGTTTTCGTTAATTTGGATATTTCCAAATTATTAATTTGTCAAAACCACTTTGAAACATACCCCCTAGAATTTCTAGCTGTGGCCATCTTGAGTAAGGGCAGATAATTCATGTGACATTTACTTCTTGGATTCCTGAAATCCATCTGCCCTTAGGTCAGGCTTGCAGGCAGGAGTGTGTACCTAACTGAGAAAACCCCTCCTCCCCACCTCCAAATGAGAGAAAAAAATTTCCATGAAGACTCCTGGAAGGTATGACATAATTTTGGCCTAGGCCAGAAACCAGGAAGCAACTTAAGAACTGTAAAAAAAAGGTTAAAATAAGTAAATAGGTAACACTGGTTGAGAGATTTTAGTTCCAGATCAGCTAAAAGAATGCTATTGGACAGTACAGACTTACACATTGCCTTACATTTTGGGAATGAGATTTAAAGTGGAATTTTATCATAAAGGGGAAGTTCCGCTTTATGCCCCCCCTCTCCTCTTCTTTTGTTGCCACTTTGTGGAGGGGGAAGTGGGCACCTGGTTTTGACAGGTACCGACTCCCCCTTCTGGTCAAAACGCCGCAGTGATCCACTGGAAATCCCCCCCCCCAACCATCTGGGATATGCCCCAGAAGGCTGTGGGACCATGTGCAGTGGGCAGACAGCTGTGAGGCTCCATCCACTTTGCATATTATTTTATATATACTGTGATTCTGTACTTGCCAAATATGCAGAAATCTCCCTCCACTGAGTCTGGCTGCAAACATTTTAACTGTGGGCAGCGGAAGCTGCTGCCTATTCACTTCCTGGATTTACACAGACACACAGAGGCACACCTCCAGCTCTGCAGCTCTCATTGGCCCTCTTATGACTCATCCCCCCTCCCTTCCTAGGAAAGTCTCAGGAGAGTGAGAGCTGTGCATAATGGCCGTATAAGGTATTTACTGGTATCCAAAGTTAAAACAACAAGGACAGAAGATTTAATAGATGGAAAGTTGAAAAAATGACTGAAGTTCTGCTTTAAGTTTGGACCGTTGGTTCATGTGAAAACCAGTGAAGAAAAAGTGTTGAAAAGCAGAGTGATGATTACACTCTCAGATCCCACTTGTGCGGAGATTTTTCTGCTCTGGGACAACAATCTAAGAACCAGCAGATTAACAGTGATCGTCACTGGAGCAGGTTAACCCTTTCCGTACACACACAGAGTAGCCACCTTCATGTGTTTTAACAGGAACATATCATCCGATGTTACAATGCTGACCTTTAAGAGATGTCTGTAACACTCTCTACCATGCCCAGACAGGACTGTAACTTTTTAAATAAAGTGAGCCCTTGGTAAAGGCTCTTTAAAGCGGTAGTATACCCGCTGTCTTTTTTTTTTTTTTCTACACCTGCAAGGGAAAAGGCATAATGAGCTAGTATGCACCGCATACTAGCTCATTATGAGATACTTACCTTAGAACGAGGCGCCGGCATCTCATCTGGTCCACGCCGAGGGAGCTGACATCTCCCCTCGGCGTGTCTTCCGGGTATCGCGGCTCTGGCGCTGTGAGTGGCCGGAGCCGCGATGTTGTCACTCCCGCGCATGCGCGCGGGAGACTTCTGCCCGGCAAGCTCCGGAGTTTGCCGGGCTGTCAGCCAAGAATCCCCTGTGCGCATGCGCCACTGCAGTCAGCGGCTCATTGCGAGGGGAATATCTCCTAAACCTTACAGGTTTAGGAGATATTTTTTTTACCTACAGGTAAGCCTTATTATAGGCTTACCTGTAGGTAAAAGTTAAAAATAAAGGTATACAACCGCTTTAATGTCCAGTTAGAGCAATCAGATATTCACCTTAAATAATAAGTATAATTTTAAAGAAATGAGGATGATGGAGATACTTACAGAATATATATTACAAAACAGACAATAACAACAATAAAATAAAATTGATTAAAAGTGGAAAATAATTCTGAACCTGAACTAATTCTGAATCTGAACATTTCTTTTACAAACTTGTGCATTTTGCGGCAAACAAGGGTGACACTGTGTTCAGTATAACTTTCCCATTTCCTTCACACAGTTTGGGGCTTGTCAGACCTCACTGCCATCACAGGCTACATTCCCAGAAACAGGCAGCTGTGTGCTCAACAAAAGCTGCCACATGCATGGTGCAGAGAGTATCTTGGTAATGTCTGCTAATTATCTGAAGTATTTAAATATTCCTTTAGATCAGCCCTCAAAATTTCCATTCGTCTGCTCGCATTAGGGGAGTGGAAATAAGCTGAGGGCAAGTGTTCCGGTCAGCTCGAGCGGGAAGGGCATGTCCGCTGGGCTCAGACTGGGGGCAGATTCGGTCCCCTCGGGCTGGGAGGCGGACGGGCAGGGGGTGGGTCTGCTTGGCTTGGACGGGGGGCGGGTTGGCTCCCCTCAGGCTGGGAGGTGGTGGGCCAACTCAGCCTGGCTGGGGCGGGATGGTGGGCTTGCTCAGCTCAGTGGGAAAAGGGAGGTGGCCAGAACAGTTTATCCACCCTGCAACTTTGTTCATTCATCTCTATCAGCAAAGGAAATATCAGCCAACTCATGCCATTAATAACTATTTTGGCCACAGAAATACAGCCAAGTGGATGTCAGTTTGGTGATGGAACATTCCAGGTAAACATGCTTTTGTGCTATGAAAAATCAGAAGCTCATGACGATGAATTAAATTCAAAACCCATCTTCAGGCTTTGTGCCTCCCTCAGACCTCCTTCCCTTCTTGAGGCCCCCACCAGCAATCATATTTTTTTCTCCACTTACTTTTTGTTGATGAGTTTTGGACCAGTGCACAAAGTAAGGTCCACAAATACATGGATGAGTGAGTTTGGGGTGGAGGAACTTGACTGGAATTCACAGAGTCCTGACCTCAACCTGATAGAACACCTTTGGGATGAATTAGTGCGGAGACTGCGAGCCAGGCCTTCTCGTCCACATCAGTGCCTGACCTCACAAATGTGCTTCTGGAAGAATGGTCAAACATGCCCCTAGACACACTCCTAAACCTTGTGGACAGCCTTCCCAGAAGAGTTAAAGCTGTTATAGCTGCAAAGGTTGGGCCAACTCAATATTGAACCCTGTGAACTAAGATTGGAATGCCATTAAAGTTCATGTGTGTGTGTAAAGGCAGGCATCCCAATACTTTTGGTAATATACAGTTGTGCTCATAAGTTTACATACCCTGGCAGAATTTATGATTTCTTGGCCAGTTCATGCAAGACAGCCCAGGAATTTACAGGAACTGGAGGCTTTTTGCCAAGAGGAATGGGCAGCTTTACCATCTGGGAAGATAAAGAGCCTCATCCACAAATACCACAAAATACTTCCAGCTGTCATTGATGTTAAAGGGAACAATACACTGTATTAAGAACTGGGGTATGTAAACTTTTGATCAGGGTCATTTGGGCAGTTTCTGTTGCCATTATGATTTAAAAAGAGTAAACACAGTTGACTGATAATAAATGGCTTCAGCCAAACACTAACCATGAGTGAAAGAAAAGTTTTTGTGTTATCATTCATATTCTCTGAAAAATGGCAAAGAAATCATAAATCCTGCCAGGGTATTTAAACTTATGAGCACAACTGTAGTGTAGATCTGGGTGTCGTCAGCATAGAGATGGGGTTGGAGGCCTTTATGTCCAGCTCTATAAGGTTCCCAACACCAACACTGCAAGGATTGAAAATCTGAAGTTGATCTTCCTCCTCACTGTTTCAAGTGCCATGACAATGCCATACTTACCAGTTGTTTGACATTAAAGGCTCCCTTTCTCCTCATAGCTTCCTTCAATTAAGTGTAATTACATCACAGACTTTAGGCTCAGTTTACTAAGCTGTAAAATCTATTTTATTTGCCATAATGATTGCTTTTTCAGACATGCAATGGCTGACTCTGATTGATAAAACTAATGATTGTTATGGCACATAATGATCAATATAGCTTAATGAATTGAGCCTAATGAGAGTTTCAAACTTTTTTCCTTATCCTCTTCAAACCAAAACTTCCATAAATTAAGAAAAAACATAGTTTTTTTAAAGCATCACTTTAACTTATGACAAAAGCATGCAACTAAGAACAAATAGGCATTGAAATGATACATTTGTGCTCAGAGGAAGAGTGCTTGGAAAACGCTAGATAGAGAACTAAATGACAGCCTTAAAGATGTCAAACCATCAGATTCATTAACCTGCTGAAACAGCCATTAAAAAAAAAAAAAAAAAAAAAAAAACATCCAGCTCACTTTACTGCAACAAGTTTGGAAAGTGACAATGTCTTTCTACTGCTGCGTTGCCGACACCCTTGCTGCTGCTGTTGTAGATTTTATCAATGTCCCACTGTATTTTTCTGTATTGAGGTGGCAATGGAATAGAATTTCTTAGTGCTGGCTTGTCTATTGGCATTCCATATACTGTAATGTTTTTCAAAATGATTGGCTACTCACCTAATGTACTGTATCATAGTATAATTTACTAAGGTAGCCTCAGATCAATAGCATATACAGTAAGTTACAGTACAGGTCTACATTTGACTATTATTATACAGGATTTATATAGCGCCAACAGTTTGCACAGCGTTTTACAACATTGGGGAAGACAGTACAATTACAATACAATACAGGAGGGATAAGAGGGCCCTGCTCATTAGAGCTTACAATCTATGGGGGATGATCAGATGGAAAAAATGAAAATACAGTTGTTAGGTGTGGGTAGGGTAGGCTTCTCTGAAGAGGAGGGTTTTCAGGGATCGTCTAAAAGCTAATAGAGTAGGAGATAGACGAACAGATTGGGGTAAGGAGTTCCATAGGCTTGGAAAGGCTCTGGAAAAGTCCTGGAGACGAGCATGGGAGGTGGTGATGAGAGAGCTAAAGAGCAGGAGGTCTTGAGAAGAACAAAGAGAATGATTAGGTTGGTATTTTGAGACTAGGTCAGTGATGTAGCTGGAGGCCGAGTTGTGGATTGCTTTGTAGGTAGTTAGTTAGTATTTTTAATTGAATTTGTTGGGTGAGTGGAAGCCAGTGGAGGGATTGAAAGAGAGGAGTAGCAGAGACAGAGCGGTTGGACAACAAAAATTAACAAAAATGACTACATTTTTGTTCACCCACCACCCCACCCAAGTTGTTTACTTCTGTAGCACTGCTGAGACCCGTTTGTCGAAATTCTCTTCTGAGCCCTCATTGACTTGAACATAGCCATATACAGAGGCTCTCCAGTTTTCATTTATGGTCATTTGGGGAAGGGGGGATGCATTTACGCTAGGAGGGATAAAGGGTTTAGCTAAAGTTTAGTAAAAAATCAAATTGTTTTTCAAAGTAGAGATGTTAGTGTAGCGCTGCACCAAGGAAGGAAGTGAGGAAGGACAGATCTGTTGGTTAAGTGATGCATAGAGAAAAACAGATGGATTGTGTGGGGAAAATAGGCCTTATCAACACATCTCCTAAGGTTCTGAGATGAGAAAAATGGACACCTTTAGAGCTATATTATCTGCAAACAATTCTTATGCCCCGTACACACTAACGGAAATTTCGCCAGCAAAAGTCCGATGTGAGCTTTTGGTTGGAAATTCCGACCGTGTGTATGCTCCATCTGACTTTTGCTTGAGATTGAGAGCAGGTTCTTTATTTTTCCGACGGAAAAAGTTCCTGTCGGAAATTCCGATCGTCTGTAGCAATTCCGACGCGCAAAATTCCTACGCATGCTTGGAAACAGTGAACTTCATTTTCTCAGCTTGTCGTAGTGTTGTACGTCACCGCGTTCTTGATGGTCGAAAGTTCAGAGAACTTTTGTGTGACCGTGTTTATGCAAGCCAAGCTTGAGCGGAATTCCGGCGGAAAAACCATCCAAGGTTTTTCTGATGGAAATTCCGATCGTGTGTATGCGGCATTACACTGATGAACTTTTTAAAAACAGAACAAAGACATATTTTAGCCCAAAACATTTCATTTAAATGAAATTCATGCCCTTTTACACGTGCTGTTACAAAAGAAAAATAAAATGCTACACTACTGTATGTAATGGATGCAGTTTATGATATCCTGTTATGATATATGCAATTGTCACTACACAAATAATGCATAATAGGTTGGTCTAGACTTTCAGTCACTAAATAACAAAGCCACATGGGCTGCTATGACTAAAGTTTTACCCTTGGCTTACGAACAAGATTTTGTAGTGTTTTTGCCAACAAAGGAGTGAAGGCATTGGAGAAGGTGCCGCCAACAACAGGATTACTAATATGACATGGTCCTATGCGTCAGACTCAGCAGGAACAATCCAGGCTCATTTGGAAGTCAACACATTTCAATATATCAGAGGAAAACATGCAGAATGAATAATGTTCGTTCCATCATACATTTCTACCTCAAGTCTTCAGTCAAATCATTTGTAGTTTAATCAGTCGTCAGAAGTCTTTCATTAATGTTTGAATATTTCCATGCTTGGGCAAGAATCAGAAGGACTTGACTAATTGAGTCATTTTTCAAATGTATTTATTTTTATTATGCTTTACAGTTTTTGTTTGTTACGTTTACTATCCAATTTAAACACTAAGCTGCTTAATTGCCAAATAAACGAAGACAAACAAGCTGCCTGCAAATACCGTCAATGCACTGTTTATATATTGGATGTGTTTTTGACTCATCACAAATATGCAAAATATTTTGATGGGAAACTAAGTCAAGGCTTTGATTTGCTGAACATATGCTAATTACTTGACTGTTTTCAAGTCCCCATAAATAAATAATGGCAAAAATAACAAATTATAACTTACTCCATAGCATTTTGTAGAGCGTGTTGCTTGAAAATGAGTGTAGTCATATGGAAAATGTGACTGACAAGTTTGTCTTTTTTCAGATCTATAAAGAATTTCTGTGCAGCTATGCCTTGGGCTTTACCACACAAGACTGTCGGCCAGTGGAGTTTCTGATTAAATTACATTAAGTCTTTCGGCTTTAATTAAAGGTCTCTTGAAAATGATAAATGACAGTTGGTTATGGTTAAATTATTAAAATTAGGGATTGCACTTTATTTAACTGATGACTATATGTATGTTTCATTATTTTTAAGGTGTACAACACAGACCTATAACTGAAGCCTTCTGAGTTTGTCTGGTGTGACATCTTATAACACTGATGGGCCTTTGTAAGATTTCAGATTGTGATGTTGTCCAGGATGACCAGATTTATCATGAGATGATGTATAACATCAACAAGTGCCTTTTTATTAAACACAATCTGTAAATTCAGCTGGTATACCAAATGTTTGGATTCCACAGATTACCCTATTTGTGTGCAATATATAGCCCAATCTGTTATAGATTTGGCCAAGCTTGTCATGAAAAAGAACGCACAGACAAACTGATTACTTAAAGTGATTGTAAATGAAATCTTTTTATTTAAAAAAAAAAAATAACAAACATGTCATACTTACCTGCTTTGTGCATTGGTTTTGCACAGAGTAGCACCGATCCTCCTTTTCTCGGGTCTCCCGCCAGCGCTCTGGGCCCCTTTCTCTTGCCGGTTGCCCCCATAGCAAGTCACTTGCAAGGCTAGCTCCCTAGCCAGCTCTCTGCGTCCATAAGACACAGGGAGCATGGCTCAGTCCCTCCCCCGCTCCCGCCTCATTGGCTGTGATTGACAGCAGCGGGAGCCAGTGGCTCCTGATTCTGCATCTCAGCTAATCAGGAGGGAGAAACCCGGGAGAGCTTTGGGTCTTGTGCAGATGGCTGGATGGAGATCGGTTTAGGTAAGTATTAGGGGTGGCTGAGGGCGAAGCTGCACACTGAAGGTTTTTAAACTAAACAGTTTCTGTATTCTTCAAGGGTAAACCATGCACACCCACTACTTAATGGCCCTGTTATCTGTTTTTCATTAAATTGTTTCTTACAGTGTTTTTTTGCCTCCTTTTGAGCCCCCAAACTCCTCAGTTTCCCCCTCACTTTTTTGGGAACAAGCAGTATTAGCACATTAGTTGCAGTCACCACACATACCACAGTCTGTAGTTCATCTCAGGAGTGAGCAAGAGAGGGTAGCTTTGTTCTACATACAGCGCATCAATGGATAAGGAACATAGCCACCCTCTAACAGGAAGTTGGATCAGAGCACAAAAAAACTTTGAAGATTTGTGAGAGGCTAAGAGAAGGTACTTTTGTGAGTTAAGACTACACACAGAGGGGGTTATTTACAAAAGGCAAATCCACTTTGCACTACAAGTGCAAAGTGTACTTGAAATTGCACTGAAAGTGCAGTCACTTTAGACCCGAGGAGGACATGCAAGGGAAATAAAAAACAGCATTTTAGCTTGTACATGATCGGATAATAAAATCAGCAGAGCTTCCACTCAATTCAGATCTACCCCTCAGATTTACAGCGACTGCACTTCCGAGTGCACTTTCAGTACAATTTCAAGTGCACTTTTCACTTGTAGTTTGTATTTGTAGTGCAAAGTGGATTTGCCTTTCGTAAATAACCCCCAGAATATATATTTTTTTGTGTGTTTAGTGTCACTTTAAGTGGAGCAATTGAACTCCCAGCAAGTAGGTAAACACACAACTGAAATACATATTAGAAGGCCAGTATGGTGGCCTGAATTTATGGGAGGAGCCCGGGGGGGAGGGTATTTAAGCAGCCCACTTACCTGTGTTCCTTGTCGGTTCCAGTGTACGATACTCTACTCCCATGCCCTTTACAGGGCACATCCTTCACATCCCTCTTCTACAATCAACCATTACTTATCTTCGGTATGCCCACTTTTTGGATTTTACCTAATTTTGAGAGATCTCCCCTCACTTTCAATTTTGACCTTGAGTCTGGATGATAGAAAATCAACAGTAACTAAAATAACCACTCGTTACAACCAAGGTACGCAGAATACGATCTCTGAACGCACAACACATGGAACCTTGAAGCAGATGGCCTACAGCAGCAGAAGACCACACCAGGCACCACTCCTGTCAGCTAAGAACAGGAAAATGAGGCTATAATTCACACAAGCTCACTCAAATTGGACAATAGAAGATTGGAAAAATGTTGCCTAGTTTTATAAATCTCAATTTCAGCTGCGACATTCAGATGGCAGGGTCAGAATTTGGCGTAAACAACATGTAAGCATGGATCCATCCTGCCTTGTATCAATGGTTCAGGCTGGTGGTGGTGGCGTAATGACGTGGGAGATATTTGCTTGGCACATTTTGGGCCCCAAAGTACCGATAGAGCATTGTTTAAATGTCATGGAATACCTGAGTATTGTTGCTGACCATGTCTATCCCTTTATTTTTATTACTATTATTATTTCAGGTACTTGTATAGTGCCGTCAATTTACGCAATTTATATATATATACACATTCACATCAGTCCCTACCCTCAAGGAGCTTACAATCTAAGGTGTTATTACTACAGTGTACCTATCTTCTGATGGCTTCTTCCAGCAGGATAATGCACCATCTCACAAAATTCAAATCATCTCAAACTGGTTTCTTGAACATGACAATGAGTTCACTGTACTCTTATTGCATCCACAGTCACCAGATCTCAACCCAATAGAGCCCCTTTGGGACGTGGTGGAGAGGGAGATTCGCATCATGCATGTGCAGCCAACAAATCTGCAGCAACTGCGTGATGCTATAATGGCAATATGCACCAAAATCTTTGAGGAATGTTTCCAACATCTTGTTAAATCAATGCCATGAAGAACTAAGGCAGTTCTGAAGGCAAAAGGGGGTTCAACTCAGTACTAGCAAGGTACACCTAATAAAGTGGCCGGTGAGTGTGTATATATATATATATACACACACACACTATGTTGTCAAAAGTATTGGGACACACATGAACTTTAATGGCATCCCAGTCTTAGTCCGTAGGGTTCGATATTGAGTTGGCCCACCCTTTACAGCTATAGCAGCTTCAAATCTTCTGGGAAGGCCTTCCACAAGGTTTAGGAGTGTGTCTATGGGAATGTTTGAACATTCTTCCAGAAGCACATTTGTGAGGTCAGGCACTGATGTGGATGATTAGGCCTGGCTCGCAGTCTCCGCTCTAATTCATCCCAAAGGTATTCTATCGGGTTGAGGTCAGGACTCTGTGCAGGCCAGTCAAATTCCTCCACCCCAAACTTGCTCATCCATGTCTTTGTGGACCTTGTTTTGTGCACTGGTGCGCAGTCATGTTGGAACAGGAAGGGCCAACCCCAAACTGTTCCTACAAAGTTGGGAAATTGAAATTGTCCAAAATGTCTTGGAATGCTGACGCCTTAAGAGTTCCCTTCACTGGAACTAAGGGGACAAGCTCAACCCCTGAAAAACAACCCCACACCATAATCCCCCTATTAATGTCATTAATGTTCATGTGCGTGTAAAGACAGGTGTCCCAATACTTTTGACAATATATTGTATACTGTGTATATATAAAGAAAAAAAGAAAAGAAAAAAATTGGGACAGACCTGAAGGACCACTTGGTCTTTTTTCTGCCTTCATTCAATACAAATACAGTTGGTCACTCTTGCTGCCAATGAACATTTAAAGTGCATCTAAATAAAATATATATATATATATATATATACAGTAGAGAAAAGTTACCTGGCTATCTGTTTCCCTGCTGGCCAGATTCCAGTTGTCACTGGTACAGTGGTAGGGCAAAGTCATTCAATGAGGACAACTTGTTTTAGTGACAGCTGTCAAGTGAGGATTTCACTTAATTTGGAGCGATGTCCCCTCACTTCCAATTTTGACCTTGAGACAGGAAGTGAACAAAAATCTTTCTGATGAGACATAGACAGCAAAAAGTAAATACCGCATTTATCGGCGTATAACACGCACAGGCGTATAACACGCACCTTCATTTTAAGAGGGAAGTTTCAGGAAAAAATGTACTTTTTAAATAAAGAACTTTGAAGCAAAATTAGGGTCACAGCTCCTTAATGCAGCCTCACCAGTGCCCATCTGCAGCCACTAAATTGCCCAACAATGCAGCCTGTTCAGTGCCCATCTGCAGCCACTAAATTACCCAACAATGCAGCCTGTTCAGTGCCCATCTGCAGCCACTAAATTGCCCAACAATGCAGCCTGTTCAGTGCCCATCTGCAGCCACTAAATTACCCAACAATGCAGCCTGTTCAGTGCCCATCTGCAGCCACTAAATTGCCCAACAATGCAGCCTGTTCAGTGCCCATCTGCAGCCACTAAATTGCCCAACAATGCAGCCTGTTCAGTGCCCATCTGCAGCCACTAAATTGTCCAACAGGGCAGCCTGTTCAGTGCCCATCTGCAGCCACTAAATTGTCCAACAATGCAGCCTGTTCAGTGCCCATCTGCAGCCACTAAATTGCCCAACAATGCAGCCTGTTCAGTGCCCATCTGCAGCCACTAAATTGCCCAACAATGCAGCCTGTTCAGTGCCCATCTGCAGCCTATAATTTGACTAACAATGCAGCCTGTTCAGTGCCCATCTGCAGCCTATAAATTGACTAACAATGCAGCCTGTTCAGTGCCCATCTGCAGCCTATAAATTGCCCAACAATGCAGCCTGTTCAGTGCCCATCTGCAGCGCCTATAAATTGACTAACAATGCAGCCTGTTCAGTGCCCATCTGCAGCCTCACCTTTCCCATCATTGCAGCCTCGCCGTTGTTGGATTACAGTGTTGGATTATCCCTGCTGTCTCCGAGGGAAGAGGAGGAGCGAGCGCCGCTGACTTACACATAGCCGCAATCCCCTGTGTACCCAGCGCTCCGTCACACACAGCTACGCCTCCTGGCCCTGCTCTTATGATAGACAGAACAGTGGCCCAATGCGGGGCCAGGAGGCGTGGCTGTGAGTGACGGAGTGCCGGGGACACAGAAGATCGTGGCTCTGTGTAATTCAGCGGCGCTCGCTCCTCTTCCCTCAGAGACAGCAGGGATCGGTGTATAACACGCACACATGGTTTCCCCCTGATTTCCAGGGGAAAAAGGACGTGTTATACACAGATAAATACGGTAAATAAATAAATTACTTGACAGGTGTTTTAAACTATTCTCATCTCTTTTCATGTTTTAAAGCTTTAGTTTAGATAAACAGTACTTGTGCTTATTTTTCTTGACTTAAAAACTGCTGTTACTTTTTAAATCTTTCCGGACTTCACCTTTAATATGTTGTTTAAAATCCGCCAAAATTCCATCCAACACCAGTCCCCATAGTAAAACTAGTAAGACTTCCTTTCTTGAAATGTTGTTGTTCCTACCCAAGCGACAATTTGACAAGCACAGAACGATCTATAAATAGCGAGCTGCTTCCTACCTGCCATTTTAATGTGCACAGGTTAAGTGTGCCTTTATACTCAGCAAAAAACAAGTCACAATTTCCTCTTAATAAAGTAATAGTGGTGAAAGTGTTGCAACAATTACCAATGCCAAAATGTACATAAAAGCTAATTATTATCATGGGAAAAAAAAGGTCACAATGCTACACATGGGTTCTGAGAAAATATAGGTGAAGCAAAAATATATTCCTTAATATTAGAAACTGCAATTGTATATTAAAAAGGCTTACATTAATGCACAATTAGATGTTTATATTACAACAACTAGCAAAATGCATGTCTTAGGTTGCAAATGCAGCAAATAAAGCTCTAGACAGTGATCTAACAAAGAAAAATGTCAACCATTGAGAGCAACTTATAACTAATAAATGGAAATGTAGGCCATACAAAGAACAACACAAAACACTCCCTAGCATACTCTCCAGTTGGTTAGTAAAAACTCCTAATTAACTGTTACAACATTCTAGATACAGTAAGGACCTGTGCTGACAGGTATTTGCTTTCCCGGGTGGTAGGAGGACTTTGAGTGACGTTATTTCAGTGCATCATATAGTTTACAGTTTTTTAAAGTGATAATAAAGGCAAATTTTTTTAACAAATAAATAACAAATATCGTACACTTAACCTGCTCTGTGCAGTGGTTTTGCACAGAACTGCCCTGACCCCCCGCTTCTTGGGTTCCCTGCCTTGTCTCAGCCAATGAGGAAAAGAGACCCAGGAGAGCTGCTGCTTGGTGCACATTGCTAGATCGAGATGGAGCTCAGATAAGTATTGGAAGGGCTGCTACACACAGGAGGTTTTTCACCTTTATATATAGAATGCATGAAGGTAAAAAACCTTGAGCCTTTACAACCATTTTAATATCACTGAATGTATACAAATACACAGTGCAATGTGCTGCGGTGCAGAATCCTAAAGTGCCATCCAATGCGCTGTCGAAGAATGCAGTATATTTTCATTTTAACACAGCGCACATCACCGCGGTGTGGTAGTGTAAAGGAAGGCACAGTGTAAAGGAAGTGTAAAGGAAGGCACATATGAAACTAGCAGTAACCTGTGAAAAAAAACTCACCATGTTTAGAGAGAACAAGCCCTAAGAAAACTGTAGGCGGAAGGATGTACATGGGATGTCAGAAAGTTCAGGATGTCTCTTTAGTTTTGGTTGGTGGACGGTACAGCATATAGTGGTTCGCCATATAAATAAAGTTTAGGTGCGTCTGTCTTTGGATTTGGTTTTGGTATAAAGTTTAGGGGGCCCCACAGAATAATAAAAAAAAAAATGACATGAGGTCCCACCAAAATTAATACCAGAATCTTTCGATCTAGTATAGATTTTAAAAAGGTACCCAGAGCAAAAAAAAATAATGAATAAACTATAATTTTTGGTCTCCCACCCCAAATTCATACCAGACCCCTTATTCTGAGCACACAGCCTGGGAGGACGAGGGGGGGCACATGTTGATTAGAACAATGGCCTCTTCCACAAAACCTTGGTCCATTGGTTGTGGGGGTATGGGAAGGACTTTTTGAAATCTGGGCACCCCATTAGGATAAGGGGATCCCCAGATACCAGCTCCTCCCTCATCAATGAGTAAGGGGTACATAGTACCTCTTTTCAATCCCAAAAATTTAGCTGTAAATAAACGCACACGTTTTGACAAGTACATGTTGAAAAACCTAAAAAAAATCCAGCATTTTAAACCCACTAAACCCACCATATTGACTGTACACATGATCGGACATTGATTGGACATTCCGACAACAAAATCCATGGATTTTTTCAGACGGATGTTGGCTCAAACTTGTTTTGCATACACACGGTCGCACAAAGTTGTCGGAATTTCCGATCGCCAAGAACGCAGTCACGTACACCACGTACGACGATACTATAAAAGGGCAGTTCAGAACCAAGAGCGGCACCCTTTGGGCTCCTTTTGCTAATCTCGTGTTAGTAAAAGTTTGGTGAGAGACAATTCGCGCTTTTTCAGACTTGTAGCTTTCAGATCGTTTTCTGCTGTTCAGTTTGTGCTTGTGGGTTTGTATCTGATCTTCAGTGCGTGCAGTGAGTACAATTAACTTGTCATTGTGTTCGTGTTCGTTCGTTACTGATTTTCAAGTCGCTCTTCACAGGCCTTGCTGTTCTTCAGTGCGTTCTGTTACTTAGTTCTGAGCAGCCGACCGTTTTGTAGCCACGTTGCATATACGTACTCCTCATAGAGTTCGTGCTGTGTGGGGGCTTGGTGTTGGGGTCCTTATCTTGACACAAGCCCAGTCCATGAACAGGGTGGGGAGGAGTTCATGGACCAAGAATTGGTTGCTCCAAAGTGATCAGTTCTGTTATATGCCTTTGCTCCGTGAAATCCGTGAGAATAATCCTGATGATTTCAGGAACTTTCTCCGGATGACGGACCCCGTTTTTCACCGTTTGCTGGCTTTGCTGACCCCTTATATCAGCAGGCAGGATACCTGCATGAGGCAAGCCATCACTCTGGAGCAGAGGCTAGTCGCCACCCTGCGGTACTTGGCAACGGGGAGAAGCCTGCAGGACCTCAAGTTCTCGACAGGCATCTCCTCCCAGGCTCTGGGGATCATTATCCCGGAGACCTGTTCTGCCATCATCCAGGTCCTGCAGAAGGAGTATATTAAGGTAAGATTTATCCTTTAACATCACATTTTATTGTATTTAATGTTTGTTAATATATTTTATTGCTTTCCTCATTCCCTAATTACCATGATTGTAATATGCTGTGAATGTCCTCATGCATGCTGGATTTTTATGTAATTTTTTTTGTCCTTCATACATATTTGCCTTCACTTACCTCCCCAGCATGCTCTCCTGGCCCTACATTCACCTAGTGTAGTCACTTAACAATATATTTTGTCAGCTCCATAGTAGTGCTTTACCCTAAACACCCCCTAAAATGTGTAAAATTGTGATTTGTGCTTTAAATTCAGGCAGAGTGCCAGAGGCTTTTTTTTTGGTGTCCCAAAATCATTTGGAACCCTCCCTCCCCCCAACTGCTAACTCAGCTGATACCAACCCTCTATCTGCTGACTTTGCCAAACCTATACACACTATACCCACCTCTTTTGTGGTCAGATTTATGGATGAATTTCCCAAAGCATGTAGTGCAAGGGTCTGCCTGAATACTTTCAAATGGTATTGTTTAAAGTTTTTGTATCCTATTATTATCTTGATAGGTAATATCAGAATGTAAAAATGTGCTAAAATGTGTACAGTGTGTATTTATATCTTTGTATTATGACACTTCTTACCTGTCCAGTGGGCTGCTAATAGTGTAAGTAAGGAGGGGCTGGCCAAAGTAATACACATTATTTAGGCATTCATCTTCAATAATGTGGAGAGGGTTACCTATCCAAAACATCTCCCCCCCATAAAATTTTACAAATGGCCCATGAGAGGGGGAGGAATCTGATAGGTGGACCTTATACCTTTGTCTTAAAATACTCCCTAAAATAAATGTTATACTGCTGCTGGCCAAGAATGTTTGTGTCTAATCTGCTTTCCATGTTTATGTGCAAAATTATTAATTTTATTTTCTTGTTTGACTCCACAGTTTCCTTCCAACCCACAGGAATGGCAGACTGTGGCCTCCCACTTTGCCCAGTGGTGGGACTTTCCTAACTACGGAGGGGCAATTGATGGGAAACACGTCCACATAGTCCCACCACCCAACTCGGGGTCATACTATTACAATTATAAGGGGTTCAATAGTATTGTGATGTTGGCGGTGGTGTCGGCTACTTATGAGTTCCTGTATGTGGACGTGGGGAAGAATGGCCGATGTCAGATGGTGGAGTCATCACCCAGACGGAGTTCTACAGGTGTCTCCAGAATGGCAGCTTGGACTTGCCACCTCCAGAAGACAATGTGGAAGGACTCCCATTCGTCTTCGTTGCAGATGAAGCATTTGCACTGGGGGGCCATCTTATGCGGCATTCCCGATGAGGACCCTCACCCCGGACCAGAGGGTTTTTAATTACCGGCTGGCCAGAGCCAGAAGAGTGGTGGCGAACACGTTTGGAATCATGGCCAGCCGGTTCCGCCTATTTCTTACACCCATACACATGGCGGAGTATAAACTGAATCACATCATCCTGGTGTGCTGTGTTCTCCACAACTTTTTAAGGAGAAATTCTGCCAACTATGCTGCCTGAGGCCGGAATTCATGTAAATGAACCAACCCTGATGGCGCTTGAAGCTGGCCGTCCTGGCTTGCCCCCCCTGAGTGCCCGCGAGGTCCGTCTAAGATACCTTGAATACTTTGCAGGTAGGGGGGCCATCAATATGCCAGACAATGTCTGAGACCTTTTTTAAATATAAAACTAATTTTAACTATTAAATATTTGCTGACATTTACTGCTTGTGTTTCTTTTAGCTGACCCTGACTGAAATGTGGGTAGTCCTGAAAATGTCGTGATTGTGTAACACTATAAAGCACTGTTGGGTGTTATTTACTAAAGGAAAATACACTTTACACTACAAGTGCACTTGAGACTGCACTCAAACTGCACTTGTAGTGCAAAGTGGATTTGCCCTTAGGAAATAACCACCATTGTCACAGAAAACACCAATTTGAACACAAAAAAAGTTTTGGAGCATTGAAACAATATTCCACACATTCTTGATTATCATTTTTTTTTAATACCAGCACAATCACATGTGCATTTAGAAAAGGTTTTTAAAACAAAGCAACATGTTTGTTGTATAACAATTTTTTGGGTCACATTAATAAAAGTAGAAATGTCCATTTAAGGTAAAACAGGCATGTTTAAAAGCAACAAGAAATACACAAATCTGGAACTTACAAAATTCAACTTTGTTATAAATTGAAGGCAATATCAGACCTGAGTATTTATAAACTGTGTTTGATATTGTGTTCAGATGGGGTGAAGTCACCCCTGGAAAAGCCAAATTTTGAAGATGCACACAAATTGCCGAATGTCAACATGTGCTAGCTGCCATCACGGGGATCAAGGGAAGTGTTTTGTGGGTGCAACCCCTTCTCTCAGCTACTTTATTATTTAGGAAGGGGTTGCACCCACAAAACACCTACATTGATCTCCCATGACGGCAGATAGCACATGTTGACACACTGTGTGCATCTTCAAAATTTGGCTTTTCTCGAATATGTAAAAAAATCTGAAAAATTTTTCGATTCCAAAAACCAAAAAAAAGTAAGGGATTTGGAGGTGTTTTAAATTCTCCCTAAAACATCAAGGATGCTCTTCATTTTGGTTTTAACATCATTGATGTTTTCCTGGATGTTTTCCAAGTCCCTATTACACCCCATGATCTCCCCGATCAGGATCTGGGCACTCTCACTGGTGAAATGTCCTTCATCCACAACATCACGATCACCTAAAAATATAAACACAAAAACACACCATGTATTATAAATATGCAGGCATCCATCTCTTACCTAAACCTGTGGTTGCAGACACTCACCTGTTGTTGTGACTATTACCACCACGTCTCCCTCCTCCTCCTCCTTTTGACTTTGGTGGATTTCCACTTCCCCATGAGGTGGGGGGTCTGTGGTCTCCTCGGATAAGTGGTGTCCTCCGAGTCTTTTCTCCCCTATGTGAAAAAAAAAAAAAGTATACTTAGCACACAGATATCTGATGGCAGAAATAGGAACATGAAACATTGCTTGGAAGCGGGGTACAACTATCTTTTTTGGCAGAGTTCCAAGATGAAGAAATATTTTTGTCACTTTGTCAAGCTTGAATACTTATCTGTTTAGTACAAGCTTCACAGATGGAGACACCCCTATAGTATACACTGGAGAACCTGTGTGGGACCCCATAATAAAAAGGGTGTTCTGGTGTCCCACACTAGTGCTACAGCATTTAGATGTGTAAACAGCTGCTGAGTGTCCTCTCCTTACACAGAATCTAGTTTGCATTTCATTCTAGTTAACAACCCATCTAGACAACAACATTATTTGAAGAGAAGTAGGCTAGCAAAAATGTATTCAAATGCATATGTCCAAAACATGGTGTTTTCTATGCCGAACGAACAATGTTTCATACGAACAAATAATGTGGCCATGAACATGAAAGTTGCCATTTTAAACTGTAACAGTAAAGAAAAGCACATGGAGCAGCACGAACGTTAGAAAAATAAAGAATAGGAACACAGCACAACTACTTACTTTTTTGCAGCACTCTCCTGATCCTTCTGTACTGCTCGTGCTCCCTTAATTTGAGGTCCGACCACCGCTTCCTGAGTTGATCTTTCGATCGACGTACCCCAAAATTCTTCTGCAGACTCTTGACAACTTTCGCCATGATCTTGGCCTTTCTGACATTGGGGTTGGGGTAAGGTCCATACTTCCCGTCATAGTCGGCCCTCTTCAGGATGTCGACCATCTCCAACATCTCCCCAAAGGACATATGTGATGCCTTAAATCATCTCTTCCGGGATTGGGACGTTTCTGGCTCCGGCTTTCCTCCTCCTCCTCCTCGTTGCTGTAATTAGCACGCACCTGCTGTGTTTCCGCCATGTGCTCTTCCCCCACTGCGCCGAACAAGAAGGGAGAAGGGGCAGGGAATAGACTAGAAAGAACGTCAGGGGCGGGCAGAGTTTCACGCATGCGCGGTGTATATAAAGTGTAACACGCGTGTGTAGTACATACGATCTGTGAGCGGAGGAAGGAGTATCAGAGGCGCTGATCATGATAACGAAGGTAAGATTTAAAATTGGGCCTATACTGCTTCTAGATTGAGGCCTATATTGGGACAAGATTAGGAGACTTTAGCCTGACATTAGGGTTTGTCTTGTGTTGTGTCTTGAAGTGTAAATGGATATCTTGAAGAATCAGGATTTTATATGCATATTCATAGATATGTTCAGGGAGCTGCCTTGTCTGTGGCAGGTGAACCACCCTGATTATAAGAACCAAACAAAGAGGAAGGCAGCGCTGGATAATTTGCTGGAAATTGTGAAGCCGGTGATCCCCACGGCAGACATCACCTATTTGAAGATCCTAATTGGTGGCACTTATCTAAGGGAGCACAAGAAGGTCCAGGATTCCCAGAGATCAGGAGCAGCAGATGACATTTATGTCTCCAGGCTGTGGTACTATGACAGGATGCATTTTCTGACAGGTCAGACTGAACCCAGGCCAGCACTCTCCAATCTTCCTTCCACGCTTCCTTCCCCCCAGCTGAGGCTTCTGATGTCCAACCTGGGCCTTCCAGGCAGCAACATGTGGAGGAGCCCAGCTTGAGCCATGTATAGCATTCTTCTAAATATTTCTGGTTGTCAAATTAATGATGTTAAATAGATGTTAGTTTGGAGTACTAATTTCTGATTGTGATTGATGAACCACAAACTAAAACCATGTCCCTTTTTCATACACAGGGAAGTCTCAGCCAGGAGGTGGCCGGGCCAAGCAGGCTGGCCGATACCCAGGTCCCTCCCCTTCGCCTTCAACCAAAAAGTGGCAGGAAGAGGAGTAACCTGGAGGAGGCTGCAATAGACCTATTTTGGAAGGCCACTAAGGCCCTCAGAACCCCCCACAGTGTGGAAGAGGATTTTGCTGCCATAACAGCCTGCAAAATGCTGCAAATGGAGGAGGGCCAACGCCTCTTATGTGAGTATGTCATTTTAGAAGCTCTACAGAAGGGGTTGAGGGGACAACTCACAAGCGAAAGCCACATTTGTCAGCTCACCCATGGTCCTCCTCCTCTTCCTCCAGGTCCTCCTCCACCAGGTCCTACTCCTCCTCCTGCCACACCTCCAACACCAGAGCCACAGCCGGGAAGGAAGCGTGTAAGGAAGACCAGAGAGTGATGACCTGGATTCAGTCTGGTCTGGCAAAAGATGCAGGCTCTTGTATGACCACATAAAATAATAGCAAGATAAATTGTGAAAAAATAGTGTTTTGTATGTTTTGTGAAAGTTCATACATAAAAGTCACTCATGTTATAAACCCTTAGGGTCACCAAACGTGATGACAAGATGCAAACAATGGCAATAAAGTCCAAAGCTAAATATGCAGATGCCGTGAGCATAGATGTTGCAATGGTGATGAATTCCAAGACATATACTCATGAAAATTTCTGAATATAATCCAACATGTGCTGATAGACACTTGTGCAAAACCACCACCCGAGATGACTGGGGGCTTACCAGAAAGTTGGGACCCACCGAGCATACGCTATATGGGTCAAACAGGCTTAGGTTGCTCACTGGCAATGGAGGTAGGATACCAAGGGCTGGTAAATGGTGGAGTTGTAACGTTGCTATCCCAAAGCAGTCTTCTCCATACGGAAGCTCGGACATCAACGGACATTACCCACATGTAATGAAGAAGGGGCAGAAAGTTGGAACCCACCGAGCATACGCTATATGGGTCAAACAGGCTTAGGTTGCTCACTGGCAATGGAGGTAGGATACCAAGGGCTGGTAAATGGTGGAGTTGTAACGTTGCTATCCCAAAGCAGTCTTCTCCATACGAAAGCTCGGACATCAACGGACATTACCCACCTCAAACAAGAATTGGAAGACTCTTGGCTGGCTACAAAAAGCGTTTACAAGCTGTGATTTCTTGTATGACCACAGCCTGGAGACATACATGTCATCAGCAGCTTTCATGATTCTCTTGGACTTCTGGACCAGATTGAACTCCCTTATATATGGACTCCTCAGGCCACCAATTTAGCGGTCAAATAATTGATGTATGCCCTGGGGGCCAAAGGCTTCACCAATTTCTGTTTATCCAGCGTTGCCTCCCTCTTTGTTTGGTTATGAGCCCTTAATAAAGGAATTTGTGTTTCAATTATACTTGCCTATGTGTATTTTCCTTCAAAAAGGACAGTTTGTTTGTGAGGAGGCAGGTACATTTCAAAAATACAATGTGAAATTAACAAGAGACACCAACACCAAGCAACCTCCTTGAGGTTAAATAATACAAGATAATAATCGTGTTGTGGTAAAACACCCACAAATATTCAGGATGTAAAAAAAAAATAAATAAAAAAGATCAGGCTTGAAAAAAATAATAACCAAAACAAAAAAAATTCAAATTTTGAAGTCAGATGTGACAAATACAAATATTATATTGATGAAATCAACAGAAATAATAAAGAAAGAAGTTTGTGAGAACTCTGTATGATTATGAGCAGCAAAACTACTCCATTTTAAAACATTGCAGCGTGACAAAAGTGCTATATCCATTCCGAACGCTAATTTTACCAGACCGAGCAGTTCCGTCTCGGAATTTCTTCTGAGCATGCGTGGCACTTTGTGCGTCGGAATTGACGCGATCGGATTTTGTTGTCGGAAAATTTTATAGCCTGCTCTCAAACTTTGTGTGTTGGAAAATCCGATGGAAAATGTCCGATGGAGCCCACACACGGTCGGAATTTCCAACAACAAGCTCCGATCACACATTTTCCATCGGAAAATCCGACCGTGTGTACGGTGCATATCAATCACAAATAATGTTGCTCGCCAATTGTCATGAGAAAAAACCTGTTGACACTCTGACCTTCCCGCTCAGGCCACACTCCTGCACTAAAAACAGCTCTCCAAAGCCATCATTAGGTTAATATATGAGTGGGCAGGAATGTGGTGAAAACACTGACCAACTATAGATATAGCCATACTTGGTCTATGGCCATTGCCATAACTGATCAGTGATGTCACCACCACCTCTCTTCTTTGCATACATGGGTGGGGATATGCAATGTAAGTAAATTGGGCCAGTAACATCACTGGTTGTTAAGGGCTTGGCTAGAGTCTTTAACAACCATTGACAGCGGGAAGCTGTGCTCTAGAATCCCAGTAGTGATACTTTTTTTATACTGTTAGTATACATGGCATTCAGAGACCGCTGAACAGACAAATGCTTGGACATTGTGTTCGGACCAAACCTTAAAGTGTAACTAAAGGCAAAATGTTTTTTTTTTGTGTTGGATAGAGTTGAGAGGGATTAGGACACCTGTTTGTATTCCTGCCTGTACACTCATTAGGGATAGACACCCTCTCTATTAGTCCTGTCTACCATTATCATTGAAAGGTAAAGCAATCGAAAATCCCAAATGTTGGGTTGTCCCCAGAAAAGTAATAGGAGTAATCTTCCAGTAGGGACACTAGTTCTGTTGGCCTGTTTGCAGGAATTTTCTCTCACTTCCTTTTTGGCTATGGGACAGGAAGTGAAGGGAAATCTCCACAATGGGACACGGATGGCAAAAAAAAAAAAAATTGTCAGGGGTTATGACCCTCTCTTACTCTATACAAAATGAAAAAAAAAAAGTTTTGCCTATTGTTCTACTTTAAGCTCATCCTTAGGTACAATCAACCATGTTTTTAGTAATGCCGCGTACACACGGCGGACTTTTCGACGGACTTTACAATGGACTTTACGAATGAACGGACTTGCCTACACACGATCAACCAAAGACCGACGGATTCGTACGTGATGACATACGACCGGACTAAAACAAGGAAGTTCATAGCCAGTAGCCAATAGCTGCCCTAGCGTCGGTTTTTGTCCGTCGGACTAGCATATAGACGAACTGACTTTTCGACCGGGCTCGAGTCCGTCGGATAGATTTGAAACATGTTTCAAATCTAAGTCCGTCAAACTTTTGAGAAAAAAAAGTCTGCTGGAGCCCACACACGATCGAATTGTCCGACGGACTCCGGTACGCCGGACCAAGTATGCCGGAAAGTCCGGTCGTGTGTACGCAGCATAACACTCATCTTTTGCCATGTCTCCCAATATGACATACTTTGAATGGCAAATCTGCCTCTACTATAAAAGGGCTAGTTTGTTGGTCTGCCTGAGGCCAAAGGTTTTCAGTCTTCCCCCGAGTTCCACCCACTGATTAATACAATCTGGCCACACCTACTACTCACCACAGCAATCTGTCCATTACACAGAATTCTATACTACACTTTGCCCATGGGTTCATTTGGCTTTTCACAATCCTAGCGGGGCACTGCAGTACATATACACTATATTGTCAAAAGTATTGCGACACCTGCCTTTACACGCACATGAACTTTAATGGCATCCCAGTCTTTGTCTGTAGGGTTCAATATTGTGCTGGCCCACCCTTTGCAGCTATTACAGGTTCAACTCTTCTGGGAAGGCTGTCCACAAGGTTTAGGAGTGTAGATCTTTGGAAATGTTTGACCATTCTTCCAAGAACGCATTTGTAAGGTCAAGCACTGATGATGGACAGTCTCCACTCGAATTCATCCCAAAGGTGTTCTATGACCTCTATTGAGGTCAGGACTCTGTGCAGGACAGTCAAGTTTCTTCACCCCAAACTTGCTCATCCATGTCTTTATGGACCTTGCTTTGTGCACTGGTCCAAATCATTTATTGGAGGGGGGATTATGGTGTGGGGTTGTTTTACAGGGGTTGGGCTTGGCCCCTTAGTTACAGTGAAAGGAATTCTTAAGGCATTAGCATACCAAGACATTTTGGAAAATTTCATGCTTCCAACTTTGTGGGAACAGTTTGAGGATGGCCCCTTCCTGTTCCAACATGACTGCGCACCAGTGCACAAAGATTTTTTATATCTACAGTGCCTTGAAAAAGTATTCATACCCCTTGAAATTTTCCATTTTGTCATGTTACCACCAAAAACGTAAATGTATTTTATTGGAATTTTATGTGGCAGACCAACACAGGGTGGCACATAATTGTGAAGTGGGAGGACTAAATAAATAAATATCTGAAAAGTGTGGCGTACATTTGTATTCAGCCCCCTTTACTCTGATACCCCTAGCTAAAATCTAGTGGAAACAATTGCCTTCAGAAGTCAGCTAATTAGTAAAAAGAACCCACCTGTGTGTAATTAAACCTCAGTATGAACAGAGCTGTTCTGTCAAGCCCTCACAGGTTTGTTAGAGAACCTTAGTAAACAAACAGCATCAAGAAGGCCAAGTAACACACCAGACAGATCAGGGATACATTTTAGGAAGAGTTTAAAGCAGGGTTAGGTTATAAAAAAATATTCCAAGCTTTGAACATCAGTTCAATCCATCATCCGAAAATGGAAAGAGTATGGCGCAACTGCAAACCTACCAAGACATGGCTGTCCAAGCCATTGTTGAAAGAAAGCCATAAGAAGCCCCATTTGTAGTTTGTAAGAAGCCATGTGGGGGTAACAGCAAACATGTGGAAGAAGGTGCTCTGGTCATATGAGACCAAAATTGCACTTTCTGGCCTAAAAGCAAAATGCTATGTGTGTCGGAAAAGTAACACTGCACATCACCCTGAAAACACCATCCCCACCGTGAAACATGGTGGTGGCAGCATCGTGTTGTGGGGATGCTTTTCTTTAGCAGGGACAGGGAAGCTGGTCATAGCTGATTGGAAAATATTTGGAGCCAAATACAGGGCAATCAGAAAAAACCTGTTAGAGTCTGCAAAAGACTTGAGACTGGGGCGGAGGTTCACCTTCCAGCAGGACAACAACCCTAAACATACAGCCAGAGCTATAATGGAATGGAATGGTTTAGGTCAAAGTGTATTCATGTGTTAGAGTGGCCCAGTCAAAGTCCAGACCTAAATACAACTGAGAATCTGTGGCAAGACTTGAAAGTTGCTGTTCACAGATGCTCCGTCCAATCTGACAGAGCTTGAGCTATTGTGCAAAGAAGAATTGGCAAAAATTTCACTCTCTAGATGTGCAAACCTGATAGAGACATCCCCAAAAGACTGCAGCTGTAATTGCAGCAAAAGGTGGTCCTACAAATAATTGACTCAGGGGGGCTCAATACAAATACACACCACACTGCGATATTTATTTGTAAAAAAAGATTGAAAACCATTTATCATCTTTCTTCTACTTCACAATTATATGCCACTTTGTGTTGGTCTATCACATAAAATCCCAAAAAAATACATTTACATTTTTGGTTGTAACATGACAAAATGTGGAAAATTTCAAGGGGTATGAATACTTTTTCAAAGCACTGTATACACAAATGTTTTGCCTTTCAGTTTTATTTTAAACTACTGTAAATGGTTTGTTTTACAAGGTGAGGGGTTACATATACTTTAGGAATATTAACTAGTTCACCACCATTTACACTCCTCAAGTAGTCTATTTACTGGTGAATCATTACATTTTTTTCCTCAGTCTCTTTTTGGGGAAACAGTTCCTTCTACATACTACACTCCTACTAGTTATTAAGTAGACCTCTCTTAGAATCCAATGTACTGTATGCGCTTCAGTATTTGTTCAGGAATTTTAACATCTTCAAAACTTTTTCTTTGCACTTTAATTTTTTTTATCTTTTCCTCTGTACCTATTTACAAAGAAGTACACAAATTGTCACATGGTCTAGTCCAACCTCCCTACATCCAGTTAATGTGACCTTTAGGGCTCTTTCCCACAGATGTCCAGGGCTCATCCATATGACAGCCTGTCTAAACAAAGATATGCTTAAGGTTGTACACATACCGTGGCCACGAGAAGAAATGGAACACTTATTTATTTGAACAAGATCTGTTTAATCTATCTTAAATGAATTTTCTGTGATGCTCCTTCATATATAAGAGCAGTATTATTTTCGTTATGTTGTAAACAATTTTTTTTTATAATTGAATTTAAATAAAGAATGTTAAAAAAAATGAAACACCCTGTCACATTCAGTGGGCAGTAGGGATGAGCTTCGAGTTCGAGTCAAACTCATGTTCGACTGGAACATCGGCTGTTCGCAAGTTCGCCGAATAGCGAACAATTTGGGGTGTTCGCGGCAAATTCGAATGCCGCGGAACACCCTTTAAAAGTCTATGGGAGAAATCAAAAGTGCTAATTTTAAAGGCTTATAATCAAGTTATTGTCATAAAAAGTGTTTGGGGACCTGGGTCCTGCCCCAGAGGACATGGATCAATGCAAAAAAAAGTTTTTTCAGGAGCAGTGATTTTAATAATGCTTAAAGTCAAACAATAAAAGTGTAATATCCCTTTAAATTTCGTAGCTGGGGGGTGTCTATAGTATGCCTGTAAAGGGGCACATGTTTCCCGTGTTTAGAACAGTCTGACAGCAAAATGACATTTCAAAGGCAAAAAAGTTATTTAAAACTACTCGCGGCTATTGCATTGCCGGTCCGACAATACACATAGAAGATCATTGATAAAAACGGCATGGGAATTCCCCATAGGGGAACCCCGAACCAAAATTTTAAAAAAAAAATGACGTGGGGGTCCCCCTGAATTCCATACCAGGCCCTTCAGGTCTGGTATGGATTTTAAGGGGAACCCCGAGCCAAAATTAAAAAAAAAAAACGGCGTGGGGTCCCCCCAAAAATCCATACCAGACCCTTATCTGAGCACGCAACCTGGCAGGCCCCAGGAAAAGAGGGGGGGATGAGAGAGCGCCCCCCCTCCTGAACCGTACCAGGCCACATGCCCTCAACATTGGGAGTGCTCGGATAAGGGTCTGGTATGGATTTTTGGGGGGACCCCACACAGTTTTTTTTTTTTTAATTTTGGCGCGGGGTTCCCTTTAAAATCCATACCAGACCTGAAGGGTCTGGTATGGAATTTAGGGGGACCCCCACGTCATTTTTTTTTTAAATTTTGGCCGGGGTTCCCCTTAATATCCATACCAGACCTGAAGGTCCTGGTATGGAATTTAGGGGGACCCCCACGTAATTTTTTTTTTTAATTTTGGTTCGGGGTTCCCCTGTGGGGAATTCCCATGCCATTTTTATCAATGAACTTTTATGTGTATTGTCGGACCGGCAATGCAATAGCCGCGAGTAGTTTTAAATTACTTTTTTTCTTTGAAATGTCATTTTGCTGTCAGACTGTTCTAAACACGGAAACATGCGCCCCTTTACAGGCATACTATAGACACCCCCCAGCTATGAAATTTAAAGGGATATTACACTTTTATTGTTTGACTTTAAGCATTATTAAAATCACTGCTCCTGAAAAAGTCTGTTTTTAAAACTTTTTTTTGCATTGATCCATATCCCCTGGGGCAGGATCCAGGTCCCCAAACACTTTATGTGACAATAACTTGCATATAAGCCTTTAAAATTAGCACTTTTGATTATTCTTGTTCGTGTCCCATAGACTTTAACAGTGTTTGCGTGTTCGAACAAACTTTTTTCCTGTTCGCATGTTCTGGTGCGAACCGAACGGGGGGGGGTGTTCGGCTCATCCCTAGTGGGCAGTATTGCCACTGAATGCTACCCATTAAAGTTAATGGGGCTGTGCCACAAATGCCTTGTAACCTTGTTTTTAATGCATTGTTCAACTTTTTAGGGTTAAAACAAGTGGTAAGGAGGTGACATAATGCTTCCCAGCCTCCTGCCATCAACCCTCTGAACAGTGATCCTCCCAATCAAGGGCTGGCATGCATGAGAACAAGGCCTTAGGGACTAGGCCAGGAAATTGATATACTAGCATATCAATGGTGTGAAACACTGAAATTACTGTCAGGAATAATATGAAGCTTTTGGTACCCCATAGCTTTTGCCCCTATCATCACATGAGTGTAGATTTGCAGCAGAACCAACAACCTTAGCAGGTATAAAAAAAACACATGGAACACAAAATACAACAATGAGCCCAAACACTGGCCTCTTCAAATCAAGGCTTAGACGTAGTTCCATTGGAAAAAAGGTCAATCATGAAGTCATAGACTTAGAGAGAGGGGATAGAGAATGAACAAGGAGGGAACAATGGGAAAAGAGGTAAAAGGGCCAAGGGAGAAGAAGAAAGAGAAACTTCCCCATGGACAAAGAGGAGGAGAGTCAGAAAGGGCATCTTATGTGGAGCATTCTATCTCAGTAACACAAAGCTAATCGGTATAAGGGTCATATCGACAGCAAGGAACAATGCAGATCCAACTGGTCGTTGTAGGTTATTCAAAAGTCCAAGACCTTCAGAAACTTTGTAAGGCTATCCATGAGGATGGACCATCCATGAGGATGTACCATGATGTACCATGATGCCCATAAGGTGTTGTTTAACCTCAGGTTAAAGCCTGGTTCCAGGCCTTAGCTATTGTTTGTCGTCCTGCCAGAAGGGCAAAACCCACTAGCGTCCTCTGGGCTAGAAAATAAAAGGTAAATAATATTTTTTATTGCAGCCTAGTATAAATGCCTGAATTTGACTTAGCATCGGCCTCTTTCAGTTTCCCTACAGTAGCACACTTTACTGGAAGAGGGAGGGGGAGGACGGAAGTCAATTGTTTTAGCAAGAAACATGCTGATAGGAAGAGAGAGAGCAGAGTGCCCAGATGACCTCATCATCCTGCTCCTGCTCCTTTACTGTCCAGTCATCAGGATGAGGGTGGAGAGAAGACAGCACTACATTCTTTAACTATTTGTGGTGTTATTCACTTGGATGTACGGTGTAGCAGGGTCATGTATACCTAAAGGCTGGGGGAGGAAGAAATATTTATACTTTGGAATTTAAATTAGCTCCCATATATTATTTCATCTGTGTATTTAAATGGTTGCCTGGTGTATAGATTTAATGTTCTCACAGTTACTAGTATACACATGTGCATGTCAGCTTTATGTGTAATCCTTTACATGTCTTGGACATCTCGCTAGTCAGTTGTAATCTTACAGTAAATCAACAACCCTTTCAGTGGAAAAACACTTTAATGTTCATTAGGATCCACATGATTTTATGGGTTACACACACAGTATATGAAAGAAATAATAGGATTCTGTGTGTTGCCACTTTTTCCTGCTCAGCATGCCATAAATAGACAGGTCTGAATTGGTCCAGTTCATTCCTCAGTCCTGATTCCTTACTTGTCAGCTCCAACCTGCTCTGCCTGCTGTGCTGAATGTAATGGTGGGAGGTGAGCACAGATGTAGCATAGCTCCCTTGTAAGGAATGGTGGACACAATACAATTCTGGATTTAAGGATGTGTGGTCCAACTAGTATGAATAATAGCAGTCTTCCTGTCTTCAGGAACTGTGACTAAATTATTAATATGTCATATATTTTACATTTTAATATTATTCTATATTACTGTATATACCTTAATACTTAAGTTCATAATTAAAATATTATCCTACATAGTAGAATAAAGGTTTAATTTGGACATAATCATTTCTGCTTTTAGCATCTAAATACTATGCATTTATTAGCAAAAAGCAAAACGAAAGTTTAATAGATAAATAGCCCATTTTTGAAAACTTTATCATGTAAATTATATAGCATAGGTTCAGTACATGACATTACCATAAAAACACGTTTGCATGGTAAAGTTATTGATTGTATATGTGTGTTTATTTTGTAAGCTGCAGTGGCTCTTAACTGTGCATCTTCTATCATTTTGTACTCATATTTGATTCCGTACTTACTGCTTTCATTGTGTCCTTATGGATCCAGAATGAGTCAGCTATCAAAGCATCTGACCTAATCGAGCCTTTGTTTCATATCTAAACCATATGAATATTTTAAGGCCACAAAATGTTATAGCCAGCAGGACCCAAGAAAAAGTAATTTGTTTTATACCGGGTGTGATAACAGTAATCAACACTTTCTTCCAGTGCCTCACTTGTTTTCACAATTCTGCAGCCATACCCTGCACAGCATTATCTCAGTGATTCATGTCTGTTACACATGGCGCTGTCCTGCAGAAAAAAAGATGAACTATTAACTTCATAGGTATATATATATATATATATATATATATATATATATATATATATTGTATACATATACATACTGTACATATATATCCATATAAATATATATACATGTGTACATATATATCCATACACTCAATATTTCTATGTTTACCCCCTGGGAACCCCTATAAAAATTAAGTTTTTGTCTTCTTTTTTTAGAAGGCTTTTGCCAGAAACAAAAAATATGTCAGGCTTCTCTGAAAAGGCTGCATTGCGTACTATGGCAAACAACTGTCCTCTACTATGAATACATTTCTCTTAGTCAAAGACAGAACCTTGCAGAGGTATGATAAAAAAAAATTATAGCTGTAGTCGTGTGAGTGTTAGTCATATGAGTAGAACTGACTCAGACTTTATTCTCAGAAAGCCACATCAAAGATATCAAAATATCAGAGAGAAGAAAAAGGGCAGTGCCTGCGCTTTAGTCTCCTAGTATACTTCTGAGTAGGAAATACTGTATGTAGACTGTGCAGACTTAAATACATTACAGAGAGATGCCACTGCACCTTTCATATTATTTTATCCTAACTTTTATCCTTTAATAAAACGGTACAAGATGACTTCAGTCGAACTGGCAATTTGTATGCTACCGGTACCTTCTTGTATTTACAGGATCAGACAATTCTCAAATTTACCAAGCAAAGTTGGTTGTTCCTTAGAGCTTTTCAGTCAGACCTGTTATAATAGTACAGAAAAGGGCATTACTGCATGAACACAATCTACCCTTTGTACAGTGGAATCAACTGCTATGTTAGTACCCATAATCATGGAAACGTTTAGCCATAAATAGTCAAGTAAATAATGTCAGTTGTCTTGCTTTAATATCTAGTCCAGTACTAACTATCAAAACATGTGATGGCATATATCGCATGTTCTCCAACAGGGCCAACCACAGAGAGGTTGGAATAGCTATGAGGACCCAGTTGTCTCCTATAACACAGGGCTATATAGTAAGATCTGCAACCTCCATGTGTCTAGCCTCCTGAAACTCATCTCATTATATATTGACTCATATGTAATAGAAGTGTGTAAAGGCTGAGACATGTCACTTTTTTCAACACCAACATGGGCAACATTTGAGGATAAATCAAATAGTACAAACCAGGCAAATGGGAAATGTCTGTTGCACAAACTTCTGGAGATGTCTGTAAATATTCTTGTTTGAACCTGTAAGTAAATGATAAGGGTCATTAAGATTATATGTATCTTTTTACATTGCTCTGTCAATCTTTGGTTAAAGTGAAACTATGCATAGATCATGCATACAAAAGTGTTTACATATTCTAAACAAGAAGTAGAAGCACTTTAAAACAAGCCTTCTATTTGAGCCCAAAATATACTGGGTTGATTGCTCCATTTAGGAAATCCTCCAGCTTGTCAGACTTTCTACCCCACATTGGGGTGATGGTTTGATGCAAGCATGTTAGAGGTGATGCGTTATTATATTATTGATTATACAGTTTAGGCTGTCCCTTCAAATGATATTTTGTACATGTATCGGATGTGCTAAATGCTAAGTTAAGCTTTCCTCATGTCTTTCCTCCTGTATGTCCTAACTTATAATTAGGGATGAGCCCCATGTTCGAGTCGAACGTAAGTAGGGATCACAGATCACGACTGCCCGATAAAAAAATAAATAAACTGGAAAAAAAACACCTCCATGGGAGGCTCCTGCTGACTGAAGCCTCTTTGCGATTGCAGCTGTTATATAGAATGGGTGACCCCACCCCCTCTGACGTTGCGTGACGTTGCTTCAGTCACAAACACTTTTTATGACAATAACTTGCATATAAGCCTTTAAAATGAGCACTTTTGATTTTTCATGTTCATGTCGCATAGACTTTAACGGTGTTCGTGTGTTCTTACAAATTTTTTGCCTGTTCGCAAGTTCTGGTGCGAACTGAATCAGGGGGGTGTTCGGCTCATCCCTGCTTATAATGTTAAAGGGCTATTCTCATCTGCCACAAGGAGTAGAATCTAGGTTGAACTCAAACACGTCAAACCCCATGGTCTAATGCTACAAGAGATGAAGAGATGCACTTTTTTCCCTCTCCCCCCCCCCACCTTTGCCTAAATATTTCTACAATTTATGGTTCCCAGAAAACTCAGCTCTTAAGAAGTTGAAAGGCATTGCAATAGCCATCCATTACTCTTGCCCAATCTAGAAGGTCTAGAATGTGGTCATGGAGGCTAAATTAAAATCTGTTGAAAGATTTGAGAGTGGTTCCTAATATTAAAGATAATCTCATGCTATACCCAAATCTCCAAACACATTGCCAAAAAGAGCAGCTGTATAATAGGACAAGGAACAAAGCCGAGAATCAACTACTGCAATTTTTATACTCCCAACTACAACAGGATCAACAAGTTCACTGAAAGCATAGATTTGAATAACAGAGGTTTTATGAACATGAGAAAAAAAGTGGGAAGATGCTTGATAGAGCCTTGAAAAAACACACTGAGAATACCTACATACATAAACTGTTTAGACCTTCTAAAGAACAGGTGACACAGGTTCCACACATAGCCACACATACTTTAAGGAACTTTGCAATATTAGGAGGGGAGAACAATAGATCAAGCAATATCTAGAGAAAATCTCATATCCTAGACTTATAGAACAAATGGCCCTTTTCCCTTGGACAAGATCTAGAGAAAATCTCATATCCTAGACTTATAGAACAAATGGCCCTTTCCCTTGGACAAGATCTAGAGAAAATCTCATATCCTAGACTTATAGAACAAATGGCCCTTTCCCTTGGACAAGATCTAGAGAAAATCTCATATCCTAGACTTATAGAACAAATGGCCCTTTCCCTTGGACAAGGTATAATGAAGTCTGAAAAACTCAGGTGATTCCATGTGAATGGCTGTTGGTTAACTATTATTATTATTTATTTATTTTTGTGAGAACTGCTGCCCCTACTAATACAACTACCTAATCTGAGTCTGATATAAAAAATATTTGAGGGAAGTAGGTATGGCGCTGCTCTATTATTAATATGTGGTTCCCTTTAAATATAAGTGAAAGAAAAGTAAATCTCTGGTGCTCTATTCCAATTTGGTATCTAAACCTCAGTGTTACCACAAGTTTTGTATTAAAATATATATTCTATTTGTTGAATTTGTAAAGTGACAAGTGCTCTTATTATTTGGAAATAAATAAATAAAATGACAAAAATTGATAACATTTGATGTGCTAAATAATCCTTAAGTGAACAATACTTGCAATTTAAAGTGACTGGTGCTCTTTAAATTAGGTAAATTAAAAAATATTAAAAATAGTCCTTAAATGAGTAATCAGTAAACCATGTGACAGTTGTTGTTCAATTGTGCATTTATAATGAAAATAGTCCTTAAATGAATAATCGGTAAATCATGTGACAGGTTCTCTTCAATTGTGCAAATCGCAAACTTATGCTTGTGCTGGTGCTTCACTTTTGCTCCCCCTAAGGTACTGCACTCACCAGAAAGCTCTCCCCTCTAGGCAGTATCTCACATTCACAGTTTTTGCCACTGTGTAGCAGACTCATATCCATGCCTTTATGTCTCTCTCCTCTCCTTTATCCTTTAGAAATTCAGACCCTCTGTCTCATCCACATGCAGAAACTAATTACATCCCATAGCACAATAACGTTTTTACTCTGTTTTTTCATTCAGACAACTGGAAATATACTCACAATTTGTCTGCATTCAGAAAGCATTAAAAATCAGGAAGATTATGCGTTCCACGGCTTTTAGCAGGAAGTTGGAAGCTCCACCCTATGCACCACTCCTGATGATGTTGTGCTGACGAAACGCGTAGGGAAGAGATATTTGGTTTAGATACCAAACTGGAAATTAATAGAGCATCAGAGATTTAAATTTCTTTCAATTCTATTTAAAGGGCACCACACATTTATAAATAATAGAGCAGCGCCATACCTACTACTCTCAAATACGATATAATGAAGGATGAGAAAGCTCTGATACTGAAAGCCATGGTGCCCGTAAAAAGCCTAGGACTGATCTTACTATTATCACACATTTTTGACATTCTGTTAGAATGTGTAATTATGATCACTGAAGGTGAAAAGATGCCCCCAGAATCCCTTTTGGCACACATCACGCTTATACCAAAAGAGTGCAAAGACAGTATTCTATGCCAAAATGTTAGACCTATTTCACTGTTAAACATAAAAGTACTCCCCAAAATATTATTTAAAACATCTTTTGAGGATGGACTTTATCCCTAACAGAAATAACTCCCGGAGGGCAATTTCTGTCATCCATTGAGTCAAGGCCCCTTTTACACCAGCGGACCGTTCGGGTTAGCCTGTCCATTTTTCAGGCGGGTCCCAATCGGACCACCCATTGTTCTCTATGGGGCAGCGGAAGTCAGCGGACAACCATCGGATCTGGTCCTCTAAAAACAGATGAATGGGGAAATGTTCCCCATCCATCCAGCGGATCGGATGATATTAGGATGGAAATGGACAGGCAACCCGTTTAAAGTGGATGTAAACCCTCACAAATACCCAGTGAAGTAAACAACCTCAGATGATACATAGAGATGAAACAAGTCTCCCTACGTTTTACATAAGTTTTACATGTATATCTGCTGTCTTCATCTTTACTGTTTAGAAAGTTCAGATCATGTTAGGAGATTTTCTCTTGCTGTTCAACACTGCAGTGAAGCCTGGGCATACAGCCAAGACAACTGATTGGAGGAAAGGCACAAACCCCTATCCTCATAGAGACTTTCAGCTCTGCTTGTTGAATCGTTCAGGGCTCTGCTAATCTATTTATAGCATCCTCTCCAACACAAAACTCAGGCTGCTTTTATCATATGTGATGGAGAACTTGTCAGGAGTTATCATGCTGAACAGAAGAAAGGAGCAGGAGAGAGATAAGAAAACACTGCAGATATATGTGCCCAGCTCAAATTTCATGATTTGGGTTTACATCAACTTTAATTGTACAATAGAATTTGTTTGATTCTGTCAATAGGTGCAGAATAAACATTAAACAGAATGGACTGAGCTTATAAAGATGAGGTTTCGCAAGGCCTGGGCTTGTGAGATAAAAAACTCGTCAGGGGATCAGCGACTTTTATAAAAGTTTAATTAATTAATTAATTTATTTGTTATAGGTACTTATATTGTGTCATCAATTTACATATGTATTGTACATTCACGTCAGTTCCTGCCCTCAAGGAGCTTACAATCTAAGGTCACTAACTCATATTTGTAAATACACTATAACAATACTTCTTGAGAATTAAGGTTAAAAATACAATTTTTCCGCCCTTTCTATATCTGAAATGGCACAAGGGAGGAGCACCCCTGTCTGTCCTAATCGTTGTACTTCTCTTAGGGGCTTTACAGAGGAAAATCAGACTCAACTATGATATCCTTGCAGTACAAAACTGATGTGTTCAGAGATAACATCCTCCTTTTATATCACAGCCACATATTATGGCTAAGCGTACACACTCCCCAATATTATGGCTAAACTTACAAGGTTTCATGATCTAGGAAACGTTAAAATAAACCTTACCAAATCTGAGAGCATTACACATCCAAATGGAGCTTGTGATGTGTACAATGGGGTATATTACCTTTCTATTTTTTTCTTAACTGGAAGACTTTGGTGTACTGTTATTATTGGAATTTTTTACAGCATAAAATCATTTTTGAAAATTCAAATCTGAACAAATATTATAAAGTAACCTGGTATCATTTCAGTGACAGCAAATTCTCTATTGTTTGTCTTTTAGGAGTATGGACTAAAAATATGACCTGGAATATAAACTACATTCAAAAATATTATTTTTTAATGAAGCAATTCATTTTTTTTTCAAATTAGTACCCCCAGAAACCTCACATAGCTCTAGCTGCCAAATGAACAATACTTATTTCTGACTTATTTCTGTATTGTTATGGGGTTGATTTACTATAGGCAAATGGACAGTGCACTTTGCAAAGTTGCCCCAGAGCTTAGTAAATGAGCAGAAGCTCTGCTAACTTCTATCATCAAATCACGTGCAAGCAAAAATGCTGTTTTTTTTAATTATTTTTGATTGGGTATTCTTTGCAAAGTGAAGCTTTACCTCGTTTACTAAGCTGGAGAGTTCAAAATCAGGCTCACTTCTGCATAGAAACCAATTAGCTTCCAGATTTTATTGCCAAAGCTTAATTGAACAAGTTGAGGTTAAAGCTGATTGGCTACCATGCACAGCTCCACCAGATTCTGAGTGCTCCAGTTTTAGTAAATCTCCCCTTATGTGTCATTGGAACATGAGTAGCCTTTATGATCTCACAAGTGTTCTCAAACCTTCTTTTCTACATTGCTCCTCTGGTCTATGTTACCTGTGTATCATTACATCTACTGTTCCATAAAACCAATACTACAGTTATTATCTTTAAAGAATACACTCACAAAAGTCATAGAATGGTGGTGACTTGTGATATTTTTAAGTAAAAGCTTCAGCCAGAATGATAAGTCCCTGTATACATTAATGAAATCTAAAAGCTGATTGGCTGTATATTACACATTATTTTTGCTTCTTTTGCTACATGAATTAATGAATGCATATGGTTTGAAGATAAGAGTGTTGTTTATTAAAAATGCTTTTTTTTCCATTTTTATTTCTTTTTCTTTTAATAAGCTGGCATTTTATAACATATTATACACAATTTTCTGACAATTTTAAGGAAAAAAAAGTTTAAACATGATAGGCATGTGTCTTTTTGTACCTAACTACATGACTATATTACTAAAAATGTTGTCACAGAAAGTATTGTTTTTGCTCTTTTTTAAATGTCTGGAGCCATTTGCAACCAAACTACTGCTGTTCAACCTTCTGACACTAAAACAGACTAAATACATCCTGTCACCAAGTGACAACTGTAACTGATGAGCCAGAGGCAGCAACTACAAAGAGAGTGAACATCTTTTAGAGCAGAAGTGTTGTATTACAATGAAGCATTGTTATTAGAATGAATAAGAAGGTGGCCTTCCTACTGGCATTGTTCTGATTAGTAATAGGATGCCTATGGCTCTAATGGTGGTCTTCGTGACTTGGAATCACTTTTAAACTAGTTGTCTTTCCATTCCATGTTTGTTAAAGTATAACCAGTCTTACTGGCAACATTGTTTTTTGAGCTTTTTACAATTGCCCATTCCTGTGCCCACACCTGCAAAAGTGTTTGCTATACACAATGGCTTAATATCTACTTGGTCTGTTTAACTTAATTTAGAGTTCAGTTGAGTTTAGGTTCAGTTTCACTGCTATACACATTTTTTGAGAGGCTTGTTTTTCTATTTTTTGTAACTATTTAATTTTAACATAAAATAATCCTGTGCTTGGTAAAGAGCAGTAGATATTGTAAAGCAAAGATATCCCTTTGTAATGAGGAATCATCACTAATAGAATGAATTGGCAGGATCTCCTTCCAAAGTGTTCAACGTATTTAGAAAGCACACTTGCCCAAAGCTACAACAATTCTGAAAAGACGTACATGACGATATTGCAAAGATAACTACTTACACACAAGACTACATTCTCTTGCAATATCTCCTCCACCACTCTTCCCTCCCCAAATCCACATATCATAGGTCACTAGCTTTACCATGCCTCCATCACTTGCGGAATGGTTTTTACGCGTACCACATATCGCGGAAATAGAAGAATTAATCAATATCGCGAAAGACACACCAACTAGATTTATCCATGCTTGGGCTTGCTGTTTTCAGTTCCAGGACTCACCAGAATATTCTCGGTATCAGTCAAACCCCACATGAGTTATGTAGCTGGCTACACTTGAGATTAGGACCATATGACCTTAGGCGGAAGGTAACTGTCCCCATCACACTTTCTCAGAATTCCTCCATTTTCCCCCTTTTTCTACATGACCCCCCTTTTTTTTCATATATACCCCCTCATGTCTCTCTTAATCCTCCTTCCCCACAACCTCATCCCACTTTTTATACCACCCCCCACCCCATGTCCGCTAATCCCCTCCAGAGTGCCTAAGCTACACTCTATAGGTCCCATACATGAACCTACTACTTAAGAAAAAGAGATGGTACACCCTATACTGTTTCTTACAATTTGATTTAGTTATTACACTTATTGCTAGATACTCTACAAAAGACTGAATATGACTTTCGTTTTCTCTTTTAGTTGATACCTAATCATATAACCATTTTGTAAACTTAGACAACCTGTATTGTTCTCCTGTCGGAGCAGCCCTTTCAGGTGTACTGAGGATCAGTTGTTTGATATTGTTGACCATTTCTAACCTACTTGAGTTACCCTGTTCAAACACTCCTCCTTCGGTATACTAATGGGAGATCTAACCTCCCATGCCATAAGTGATTTACTTCTATTGTTTTGTTATGGCCATTCATGTAAAAATTCAACAAAATACTTTGAAAAGAAGACAGAAAACATACTTGCCAGAAAAAATAAACCCTTTCAGATTGTGTCTACTTCGTATCCTTTATGTTTTTCTAAACTATATAAGTTCACTTCACTTACATCTTAAAAAAAGTAGATGAGAGCCCTAACTGAAATGTTTCATTTGCTAAAGTACTATCTATGAAAAAATATTGTCTTTTTTTTCTTTAAAACAGTTTTTATGTTTTTGCATGTTTTTACATTTTTAATTTTTTTTTTTTTGGATCTCAACATTGCTGATCTCCTCCAGGCCTAATTGCAGTGACACTTTATCTACATACTTCAGCAGCAACTGCATGCTATTGCTCAGGGTAGGCTTCTTATAAGTGATAATGGTGGGCACACCTGTGTAAAGAGCATAGGCATGGCTGCTTATAGTTTCTACTAAATGTGCATGTAAAAAGGTGGCAATTGAGTGTAGCAGTTGAGATCATCCCATAACTGGAAGTAGCTGAACAAGGACTTAAATGATCGGATCACCAAAATAATGTTCATGAAAGCAGTAGATTTAAGAAAATTGCAAAAAAAAAAAGCTTTTAAAACAAAGTAAAACAGGTAAAAAAACAAATTCATTAATCTTATAAAACAGTCATGGGTGCTGCAATATTGAGCTCACTGTGGATGACTCTGTTCTACTAATGCATTTATATAATGCATGCACATTAAACATTTTAGATTTAATACAGGCAATGATGTAACTTGTTTCAGAGCAGATACATTTTTCCTCAATGCTATGAAACAAATACAAAGTAATACTGATTATAAAATAAGCAATTTGTGCTCTCTACATTTAAAATATAAACAACCCATACTTGTTTTCTGTATCTTGCTCTCTCTGTTTTATGAATATATTTTCGGTGAATAAGGCCAATGATATTCCCAAGTGTCCATTTCTGCTGCTCTGCCCCATGACCACAGATTATTTTAGCTGCACAGTTTCATGCACATTTCATAAAATAAATAAGTGCAATCTCAGCGTAATGAAATATTTATTTGTAAGTGTTTCAGGCTTAATGCAGGATTCTATAAGAATGAAGTAACATAATGAAACAACAATAAGGGCAGCCTAATGTTACCCTCAGTTAAGGCTATTGTGTCCTTTCTTGGAATATGTTATATGGTTAAATGTTAGTTTATGGTAAATATTCCTAATTAACTCCTTGCAGACTGCTTTGCACCCTTACATATTTCTAGCACATGTATGCATGGGGATACTTGGTTTACATATGTTGCAATACATTCAAGCTTGCCAACTGCTTTACAGTGATCCTCCTCAGATCAGTCGCTACTATATTTTGAAAAATAGCAAAAACCTATACTATCTTGCATATGCTAGTTATTATTATTATTATACACGATTTATATAGCGCCAACAGTTTATGCAGCGCTTTACAATGTAGAGGGGGGACAACACAATTACAGTACAGTTCAATACAAAAGGTACAGGAGGGCCCTGCTCGTAGAGCTTACATTCTAAAGGGAGGGGGTGGTGGTACAAAAGGTAATAGCTGCAGAGAATGATTTGATGGGTGTGGCTCGGGTACAGTTGTTAGGTGGGTGTGGGATAGGCTTCCCTGAATAAATTAGTTTTCAGGGATCTCCTAAAGGTGGACAGGGTAGGGGCTGATTGGACATAATGGGGCAGGGAGTTCCAGAGGATGGGAGAGGCTCTGGAGAAGTCCTGAAGGCGAGTATGTGAGGAGGTAACAAGGGAGCTAGAGAGCAGGAGGTCCTGGGAGGAGCGGAGGGGATGATTTGGGCGATATCTGCAGATGAGGTTGGTGATGTAGATGGGTGCGATGTTGTGAATGGCCTTATATGTTATGGTTAGCATTTTGAATTTTACACGATGGGGTAGGAGAAGCCAGTGAAGGGATTGGCAGAGAGGAGCAGCAGTCAAGGATCGGTTAGTAAGGTGTATTAGTCTAGCAGCAGAATTCATAATAGACAGGGGGGGAAATAATCAAGGAGTGAATAAGTTGCTTTGTGGTGTCATTAGTCAGGAAGGGTAGAATTCTGGAGATGCGGAGGTTAAGGCAGCAGGATTTAGCCAGTTATTGGATGTGGGGGCTGAAGGAGAGGTCAGAGTCAAGGATTACACCCAGGACCCTGGCATGTGTGGAGGGACCAATGGTTGTGTTGTTGATATAAATGATGAGGTCGGGGGGGGGGGACCGTGAAGGAGGAAATATAACAAGCTCAGTTTTAGAAAGATTGAGTTTGAGGAAGTGGTGACATGCATATCAATATGACATTCAGTAAGTTTGAGATCTGTGAAGAGATTGAGGGAGTTGAGGAGTAGAGAGATAGATCTGGGTGTCGTCGGCATAGAGGTGGTATTGGAAGCCATGGGAGGTTATCAACTGGCCCAGGGAAGAGGTATAGAGTGAGAATAGGAGAGGCCAAAGGACGAAGCCTTGGGGTGCCCCAACAGAAAGAGGAAGGGGAGTGGAGGAGATTTCCATCAGATTATCAGAGAGTGCAGGATTTCCCTCAGATTAACCGGCTGTGGTAATTACTAAGGCAGTGAAACTGATCAAATCACCTGTGCAAAATAATGGAAAGCCTGAAAACATGACCTGTTGGGGGTACTTGAGGACTGGAGTTGAGAAAACATTGTGCTAATTTATGATCCAGGTGAGGTCATGTACATAGAAATTTATATTATATGGGTTTAAAAATGTAACTTGGTGATATAATGTACATGCATGTATATGTTCAGCCCAAACGTTCTTGTTTTAGTTTTAGATTGAGTGCGGAAAAGTTTTTTTCAGCTATATGGGGCCCCATTAGATGGATTTACCCCCACTCCGGTTCTGCTAACCTCCTGTTATGTTGACATCACAGAAGTCAACTTTTCCATTTCTCTTGTGATGATTAAATGAAACACATTTTTTTCCTTTTCCTATAAGAAAAAGGAGCAGTCTTTAATCGGTCACTGAGCTTTACTAATATGGAACACTTCCAACTCTTTCACTCATTTCTTAGATGTTAACCACTACATTGACCCGGCTATTGCTACTGAAGGTCATAGTGAACATTGGGAGGATTTAAACCTGTCTACTATGTGCATTAAAACTGTTCTGACAGCCAAGGACAAACGTATTGCTTACTAAGAAGATATGTTCAGGGCGTCCATATATTCCAAACTGCATCAGCAATATCATACATTGAATAAATACTATGCTTAGTCTCTCGTACAGTAACAACAGTATATAAGATCAGAGCCTGGATAACATCTAACCTATTTATTTTTATTTTTATGAATGTATTTTTCTGCTTTATATTATTCTTGAGATATCCCCACTCCTTTGTGTCTGTAGTAGTACACACACTTTCAAAAATCCAATTTGAACTCTTTTGTTGGATGAATAACATGCAAAGCTACACTACACTATATATATGGATTGCTAAATCGGGGACTCAGAGGTTCAAAGAGTTTTGGCTGGGAAGAACCTCCAAACCCTAATTACAAGGACTGTGGTCTGGAAGGACCCTTAAAACAGACAGGTAATCCCAGAAACCCCAGTGTGGGACAGTATAGTGGCAGTGAGCCATTACCTTATTTTCCATTGAGCCAGAGTTATAGACTTTTTTTCAGTTTGTTTGTAAGCTGTTTTGTTTTTCTGGAATTATTTGCGAGTTTAATAAAGATTATCAATTTTCAAAGTGGCTGGTGTGTACATTTATCCACTCAACATTCAGAACTATTTACATCAGAAACATTTAGATAAAATTTACAAAAAAAAAAATGTGTATGGGTTGGGTACAATAAACCAGCCCGTTGATGGATCAAATCATGGCTGCTGAACCTGCCAAGATTCAAGTCAACTTGAACCTAGCTTAACAGATACAGAAACAACATTTATATGCATTTATCTGCAGTATGTTTATCAGCAAAACAGAGGTAGTTATTTTTTTATTTTGACTCAAGAAGTTTTTTCCTGACATAGTTAGAGGAAGTGCATGCTTGTGCATGCATGTTGTTAGTTCCCAGGAGTGCAGTTGATTTGTGTACTATGATTTTATGGCAGAGATGTCTCCCATAGAGATCTTATTGTAACAGTGCAGCAGAAGCCTTAGCTGTGGAATATACAACATCCTCTATGCTCTTAATGAGCAAAGAGACAAGGGGGTTGATTTACTAAAACTGGAGAGGGCAAAATCTGGTGCAACTGTGCATGGTAGCCAATCAGCTTCTTACTTCAGCTTGTTCAATTAAGCTTTGACAAAAAAACTGTAAGCTGATTGGTTTCTATGTAGAGCTGCACCAGATTTTGCACTCTCCAGTTTTAGTAAATCAACCCCAGAGGTTTGATTCAAGGTGTACAGGGCTTCAACTCCAGATTGGGACATCATCAGTGCAAAGGACATAGAGATAAGTGGTCATTTCAAATTAACTTGTTGTGACTTGTCCTTGTATATTATTAGATTAAATCAGAGCCAAAAGAAGAAAAAAACACAACTATTATTATTATTATACAGGATTGATATAGTGCCAACGGTTTGCACAGCGCTTTACAATGTTAGGGCAAACAGTGAAGTTACAATACAATTCAATGCAGGAGGAATCAGAGGGCCCTGCTCATCGTTAGAGCTTACAATCTAAAAGGGAGGGTTAAAAACCAAAAGTTAATAACTGTGAGGGATAAGCCAGTGGGAAAAATAAAAGTACAGTTGTTAGGTGGAGGCAGGATAGACTCCTCTGAAGAGAAAAGTTTTCAGGGATCACCTAAAAGTGGATAGAGTAGGAGATAGTCACAACTATATTTAAGTTGGCTAGGGACAGGCAAAACAGAGGGTAAAATGGAGGGTAGGATCACTGGTATAGTAAGTGGCCAAATTCACGTAGAGTATTGGCACAGGTGGCTGACGCTGAGGCATATGACAGGTTTTTTGACTGCTGATAAACAACCATTAGTTGCTCAGTGAGGTGAGAATTGGAACATTGGTGAAATTATTATTATTATTATAAAGCATTTATATAGCACCAACAGTTTGTGCAGGGCTTTACAACATGAGGGCAGACAATACAGTTACAATACAATTCAATACAGGAAGAATCAGAGGGCCCTGTTTGTTAGAGCTTACAATCTAGAAGGGAGGGTCAAGTGATACAAAAGGTAATAGCTGTGGGGGAGGAGCTGATGGGGAAAATTAAAGTATAGTTGTTAGGTGAAGGCAGGATAGGCTTCTCTAAATAGATGGGTTTTTAGGGATCATCTAAAAGCAAACAGAGTAGGAGACAGTTGAACAGATTTGGGTACGGAGTTCCATAGGATGGGAGAGGCTTGAGAAAAATCCTGGAGGCAAGAATGGGAGGAGGTGACAAGGGAGCTAGAGAGCAGGAGGTCATGAGAGGAGCGCAGAGAACAAATTTTGAGACTAGGTTAGTGATGTAGCTGGGAGCAGATGGATGGCTTTGTAAGTTAGTATTTTGAACTTAATTTGTTGGGTGAGCGGGAGCCAATGGAGGGATTGGCACAGAGGAGTAGCAGACACTAAATGGTTGGCAAGGTGGATGGGCCTGACAGCAGCATTCATGATGGATTGAGGAGAAGTGAGTTGCAGTAGTCGAGGAGGGAGATGACCAGGGAGTGAATTAGGAGCTTTGTGTTGTCACTGGTTAGAAAGGGACGTATTTTGAAGTTGTTGTGGAGATTAGGGTGGCAAGATTTGGACAATGATTGGACGTGGGGCTGAAAGAATAGTTCAGAGTCCAGGATTACACCTAGAACCTTGGCATGCAGGGATAGGCTGAGTTGTGCCATCAATCTTGACAGAGAGATCAGAGGAAGGGGCACGTGGGGGAGGAAAAATTATGAGCTCAGTTTTGGAAGGATTGAGTTTGAGGGAGTGTTGTGACATCCAGGCTGATATGCCTGTTAGTAAACTAGTGATACATAAGGATAAAAGAGAAACGGGGAACACCAGGTAGGGATACATCCATGAATTTTCATATCCCTATCCTTGACATGCTAGTACATATTGTACAATTTTTTTCAAAGTTGGATCTATTTGCCTAGAACAATGTGGAGTTTACTCTACTAAGGGAGCGTACAACTCTGGAAGTAAGTATGTCTAGAATTGAGCATTGTGGGCCTCATTTTTCAGGGCCCCCTGGATATATGTGTAGCACCCTCTACTTTTAGGTAGGTGCTATAGTGGCATTTTGGTAGTGTAGGTCTTAGCTGCAGGTAAATTTGGCCAGGCCTGTGGTTCTTTTCTAGGCCTGGTTGTTTTGATTCAGGAGTGGGAGTGTTAGGATAGCTGGGGGTGTGGCTACCTACACTTAGGTTAAGAGATACCTTCTCTGCTAAGACTGGAGATTGTTCTGGAAAGCAGAGGATGGACTGAGACCTGAGTGGCAGGGAGCTCATGTGAGAGTTCTGACCAATCATTGATTTGCTTGGTCGAGAGGAGGTCTCTCATATAAGCTGGGGTCACATGTTCTGGAGAGAGGTGGTGGAGTGCAGAGTTCGAGAGAGGGCGAGGCCAGGAAGGCCGAGGGCCTGGGGCCCTGGAGGAGGAGAACCTTGAGCAGGTTCGGGGTGGATGCCTGAAGCACAGAGAAGCCAGCATGTAGCGCTGGGGAAGAGCCGGGCATTCCCATGCAGGGAATGTACCATGCAAGCGAAAAGGAAGTAGGAGTGAAGCGGAGGAAGTGAACTGGTCGACTGTCTGTGACCAAAGAACACAGAGCATTGATTGTGGAGAACAGATCAGTGAAACTTAAAGAAGCAAGTGCAGGAGCGAGTGAAGTAATGTGCTGTGTGGCTATGGGACATGGTACAAGGAATAACAGACTAGGGAGCACTTACAGGGGAATTTACAGAGTGGATAGTCCGAGTAGCCCAGAGAAGCAATAGATTCCAGAAGGGGTCTACAAGGGTAAAGTTCAGTAACCCAAAAATAGCCACAGTTATGGATTATACCCTCATAAAGTGGGGTCTGGTGAAGCATCTCATATCTACCCATAGATAACCCAGAACATCCTCGTAAATAAAGCACAAGAAAAAAACTAACTATTGACTGTTTGGTGTGTTATACTTGGTGATGGGGAGGTTAGAAGCGGGGTGAATGGCAAATTGTTATGAACTACTCAGCAGTCCAAACGGGGGTACCGCTACATATGCATGTATGTTTAAAAAACATTCATGATTTAAATATGTCTTGCAAGTTAATATTTTAGCACTCAAACTTTAGGAGGAAAGGCAGTCTTTAAAAGATGGATCAGTCATAGCAAAAAAGTGACACCACCCTAAAAATGCAACACAAATAAATACATTACACATAGTTTGTAGACATTTATTACATTTGCTTACATTAAGGTTACCAAAAGATGTTCCTCTATAGAAATGCTCTTTTTAACTCCCATTGGCTAAAACACTGTCGGGGAGATTTATGAAAACTGGAGCACTCCGAATCTGATGAAGCTCTGCATGGTAGCCATTCAGCTTCTAACTTCATTCAATTAAGCTTTGACAATAAAATCTGGAAGCTGATTGGTTTCTATACAGACCTGCACCAGATTTTGTACTCTCCAGTTTTAGCAAATGTCCCCTTGTCTAACAATAGCCAACAAACTTTCTATGGTCTCCACAGTCATTCAGGTAAAATTCATAAATGCGTCAGGGTACCAGCATAACTTTACAAACATAAGGTTAACAAAGCCAAATGACAGGCTCTGGGATGTGAGCAGATGCACCTAATATTGTCGTCTTCGGTGACTCTCCATTTCCTCCCGCAGCCTGATTCTTCTTCTCAGCAGCAACATAAACTTTATCAAGTCAAGTATGTCCCTGGTATCCATCTCCTCCAATCTTTCCATGTGACACCTTTTTCCAAAACCAGATTTAAGTTTACAAAACTGTTACATACTTTACTATTGTTTATGCTATATATAGCATCAGACCAATTAAACTGTCAAACTGCTAGCTTTCACTTCCAATTAACTAGTTGCCATCACCAAATCAGCAAGCTAAATGCAATTTTTATCTGGGACACATGATGATATATGAAATGAAAGTGCATTCCTTTCTACAATAATCAGTGAGTTAATTGCATGCAAAAAAGACAGCATAACTGATGAAGCATTTGAATGATAAAGTTAGTTTTTTCTGCAGTTAGCATAGTTTATAATATTTTATGATTGCGACCCTTGAAAACAGGGTGAATCATACATCACAATCTGCAGCTTTAAATCTGTATGCATTAAAGAATGAAACAAAATAAATGATCTGTTTTGTAACTCACTTAGAGGCAATTCCCAAAAATATCAACTGAAATTAGAAAAATTAGTTTTTTACTAGTTGAGTATGGAGATATGATAGACAATAGTAGACATTATTGCATAAACGTTAGGAGGATTAGCCCATAATACATGCTGAGATACACATAATTTGAGCCAGTACTGTCAAGATAATTAATGCATTGGGTCACCTTATTTGTGCCATGGAAATAATTCACCAAAAATGTGTCCTTGGAAAATGAGTGTAACAAAATGGAATACATTGTTTTCATCATCTGTAAAATGCAAAAGAGTAATCTATGAAATAATGATTGGGATGTGTAGGAAATCTTTATTGTGCTGGGTAAAATATCAAAGTGCCTCTATATAGTTCAAGCAGATGATTATATAAATAGTGATTATGTACAGAGCAGATAGATAGATAGATAGATAGATAGATAGATAGATAGATAGATAGATAGATAGATAGATAGATAGATAGATAGATGTCTCATTTGTTAGCACTCTGATTTAATATACTGGGAAATCTGCTCTGAGTACATTTAAATATATTTAAAATTGCTAAATCTGCTCCTCACAAAATTATTTTTGTGTGTGTACAGTACATGCTATGCAATATTTACAACCATAATGGTTTAGTAAATACAGTTTGATAGATCCTGCATTAGTCCCCACATTTTTTGTTTTTAATCCATATGGAATTTGTACTCATAAATGACTGAAGCGACTGTAAGTTGCAGAGGCGGAATTAAAGGGGTTGTAAAGCTTCATGTTTTTTCACCTCAATGCATCCTATGCATTAAGGTGATAAAACACCTGGAAGTGACCGCCCCCCCAGCCCCCCCGTTTTACTTACCTGAGCCCTGGAACTTGACCCGACGGGGACGCGCTGTCTCTCTGCCCAAGGCTCTCGGCTCTTGATTGGATAGATTGATAGCAGCGCAGCCATTGGCTCCTGCTGCTGTCAATCAAATCCAATGACGCGGGCCGAGTCATACATTCGGCGGCTATGGACACCAAATGCTGGACTCAGGAGCGCGCCCGCAAGGTACTCCCTTCTGGAGAGAGCTTCTCCTAGGGAGTTATCTGATGTGGGGAGGAGTTGTGAGAGCCGCCGGGGGACCCCAGAAGAGCAGGTTCGGGGCCACTCTGTGCAAAACGAGCTGCACAGTGGAGGTAAGTATGACATGTTATTTAAAAAAAAAAAAAAACCCTTACAATCACTTTAAGTATATATGAACAGTATGTATTTATATGAACTATTATTGGTTTCTGCATTTGCATTATTGAGAATTGATATTTTCCCTACCCCTGAGGAAGGAGATAAAACAGACTCTGAAATGCATCGGGTGAAATATATCTCTTCTGTATTGTCAATCATGTTAGAGTTAGTGCATTTTCAGTTGTTTATTACTATGTACATTCCATGTTACCAATTTTAATTATGTAATAAATTATTTTTCTACTTTACTTTACGATTGTTATATGAGTCTAAGTACCTTTAAAGTCCAACTCCAAAGGGAAATTTGCTTCTAGTTTCAAGTCTAAGATGTGGCACTATATGAAGTAATCACTGATATCCCCCATAGTCTTCAAATTGATCTCCTCGTACCTGTGGAACTCCTTTTAACTCAACTCCCAGGCTACACATAGAGCTTACAACTTCTGCCAGAATAAGACTAAGCCCTACCCCTACATGTAGTATCCCTAACACCTATCATTCATCTGTCAAAAGGTAAACAAAAGAGTAGAAATCAGTGCTCAGAAGGCCAGCTTAAAGCTGTGGTAAACCCTTACGTATACCCAGTGAAGTGATTGGTTTCAGGTGATACACTGAGATGAAACAAATTCTCCTACACAAGTTGTACCTGTTTATCTGCAGTCTTCTTGTCTCTACATCCCTTCAAAGTCTAGAATTGATTAAGCATGTCTAAGCTGCCAGAAAAAAAGGGAGGGGGGCAGAGAGCTGAAGTTACACTCAGTGAGGAGAGCTCTGACAGCTGAGTGAAGGCAGGGGACACACACCCCTTCACACAGCACACCGGAAGAGAGCTGAGGCTTTCATTTTTCTGGAGATCCCTCCACTGTCACCATTTTTCTCTTGGTGTCAGAAAGAATTAATTCATGCTGATAGCAGAGGAACAAGGCAGCAGACAGAAATTAGACTTAGTGCTCTTAAATGAGACCAGTACACACTATAGAGGGATATGCTTTGTTCATATTTCATGTCTGAGGTTTACAACCACTTCAATCTCAATTTTGGAAGCATTGGTGGCCCCATGTACAACCTGGGTTTAGGATCCAAAAGTTCCATAGCGACACAAGAATCCCTGAAGAGTTTGCCATCAGTAGGTTAGACCAGCCTTTTTCAACCAGGGTGCCCAGGGGTGCCTTCAGGTTTCTTCAGGGGTACCCTGGCAAAATGCCTAAAAATTGCCCAAAAATTGTATACATACCAGTGGGTGGATTACGACTTTTAGTTACACAAAGCCGCAGGCTTTTATTGTGCACCATTACAACCTTCTATTGTGCACCATTATGACCTTCACCATTACGACCTTCTAACAACCAATGACGTCATCAATTGAAAAGGAGGATGTCAGTCGCCTGCACAGAGACTCTTCCCCACTCCATCAGAACTGATTAGCTGAGCGATGGGGAGAAACTGAGGAAGAAAAGAAACACTAAAATACTAGTCAGTACCAGTGTGCAAAGGTGAAGAATAAATCATCTCTAACGATGGGTGTCCCATGAGTGTGGCTGTTGCTGTGTTATGTAAAACTATTAGAATAGTTTTTTTTACATTTTAGAATGGGGTACCTCAAGACTGTCTAATTTTAAAGGGTGCCTTGACTGAGAAAAGGTTGAAAAACACTGTATTAGACCATGCTTTAACAAATATACTTATGGAAGGGTTTTTTGCTTTCAAGGCCAGTGCTTGAGTTTAGAGTGCTGGACTGAGGCCTTCTGAGTCTAAAACATATTATCTAATCTATGAAGACCTGCTTATCCTATAAAAGCTGGAGCCAATGAAATATGCACAGAGAGATACAGTATACTTATGGAAGGGTTTTTTGCTTTCAAGGCCAGTGCTTGAGTTTGGAGTGCTGGACTAAAGCCTTCTGAGGCTGAAAAGTATTATCTGATCTACGAGGACCTGCTTATCCTACAAAAAACTGGAGCCAATGAAATATGCACAAAGGGATATACTGTGGACTGTAGTTCCATATTTCCAGCTATAAGTTGTCATGGGATCTTACAGCAAAGTGATGCAGTAGTATGGATGTACAATACATTACTGGGGAGATATAAGAGAAACATCTATGCAGAATTAGTTATAGAAGAAGAGGCCACTGAACTACAAGCCTGCTGCTTTCCAGGGGCCACAAATATATAAACCAGTACCAGAATGTAATGGTCACAGGAACAAAAGAGGAACGTTTACACACAGTAACCAATCATGTTTTTATAACTGAAATGGAAAAAAATGAATCCGGTTGCTATGGGTGAAGGCTTTTATTCTACTTGTTGTGAATCCAATTCTCTAAAGCTGAAAAAAATGATTTTCATTTGCCAACACAACATCTGGTGTCATCTATATGCATCTCTGATACAAACTCTTAGAACAGAATAAAGAATATATTTGCAGACATTTTTATGAACTTCATTATACAAAGCAATAAGAGTTTGTATATTTGTTTATATTAATCAGCCAACTAACATACACATTCCCAGTACTTGCAATTATACAACTCCAAACTAATCCTTAACATTGCAGAGCAAAAGCAATATTAATTAATCACAATGACAACCAACTTACATAGCAGTTGGAGAAAGTATAGACAGACATACAAAGACACAAAATAAAAATTTATCAGGCAGCATAAACAACACAGCTGAAGTTCAAACGTCACCCAGAAGCTAAAATAATCATTCAAGGAGTAAGAGAATTAACAAAAATAAATCTGATTACTATTATTTTAATGGTGAACCCAATGATAACATTCTAAGACATTCTAAGACTCAGTAAAGCAGTGCCAAAGGACAGCAACTATGTGTAAAATGTAGTGACCCAATTGAACTAATCAGAATTTAATATACTCTACTCGCATAAATTAAGCCAATTTTTTGGATTAAAAATAATAATTAACTGCTGCTAATATAACTTAATGAATTTCGCATCAATAATGGCTCTTTGCCTTCTTGATTGCTTGCATCATATTGTCCAGAACTACAGACTGCTGGCCAGCACACTTAAAATTCAGCATGCACTATAATGCAATTATACTGATAGGAACAGACGCTATTGAAAATAAAGGTTTTTCTGTTGTCCATGCATTTTGCTTGTGCTGTAAAATGCAGCAACATGTATGAAAATGAATCTAGTGGAAACAATCCCTGAGGGCCAGTTCACACCACATGCAGTCCAGTGCGTTTTTTTCCTGCATTAAAACGCATGGAAAGTAGGTTATATGGTTTTCAATGAAATAGTTCACACCAGTGCAGTCAGTTCCAGTGCGTTCCAGTTCCAGAAAAAAAGTAGAACATGCTGCATTTTTTCTGCACTGGACTGTACTTGAATGCATCAAAAATGCACCGGAACGCACCTAAATGCACCAAAACGCATTGCAACACACTTGTCCTTATTTAAGGTTAAGAAAAAAGAGGGGGGAAAAAAAGCACTGGACTGCATCAAAAATGCACCAAAAAACGCATCAAAAACGCACTGGAACGCGTCAAAAATACACATGCAAAAAAGCACCTGGAACGCATCCGGACTGCGTTTCTATGGTGTGAACTGGCCCTTAAAGCTAAACTAAGCAAGCAACTTAATACACTCCCCTAGTATGAGTGCTGCTGCAAGAGGCTGATACCGAGTCAAATTCAGGTACTTACACTGTATGTATTTAACCATCTTCTGGACCGCCCCACACAGATATACTGCGACAGGGCAGCCCCCCTGCACGAAATCACGTACCTATACGTGATTTTGTGCACTGGGCCTGGGGCTCGTGCGTGCCACACCCGGCGACCCATTACCGCTGTACTTGGATACAGCAGGAGCCAATCGGCAGGTATGGCGGACCCGATGTTTTCCGGCACCCCGTGATCGTTCTCAGGAGAGGCAGAACCGTGGTCTGCCTATGTAACCAAGGCAGACTGCCGTTCTGTGAGAGGGGAAGATGGAGATCTTGTGTTTCCTCTAAATATGAATATGGATCTCTGTCTTTCACTAGTCAAAGCATCCCCCACACAGTTAGAAAGCACTCCCTAGGAGAACATTTAACCCTTTGATCGCCCCTGATGTTAACTGCTTCTCTGCCAGTGTCATTAGTACAGTGACAGTGCTTTTTTTTTAGCACTGATCACTGTATTAGTGTCACTAGTCCCCAAAAAAGTGTCAGAAGTGTCCGATTTGTCCACTGCAATGTCGCAGTGCCACTAAAAATCGCATATTGCCGTCGTTACTAGTAAAAAAAAAAAATTCCATAAATACAGTTGTGCTCATAAGTTTACATACCCTGGCAGAATTTATAATTTATTGGCCATTTTTCAGAGAATATGAATGATAACACAAAAACTTTTCTTTCACTCATGGTTAGTGTTTGGCTGAAGCCATTTATTATCACTCAACTGTGTTTACTCTTTTTAAATCATAATGACAACAGAAACTGCCCAAATGACCCTGATCAAAAGTTTACATATCCTGGTGATTTTGGCCTGATAACATGCACACAAGTTGACACAAAGGAGTTTTGAATGGCTATTAAATGTAACCATCCTCACCTGTGATCTGTTTTCTTGTAATTAGTGTGTGTGTAGAAAAGGTCAATGGGTTTCTGGACTCCTGGCAGATCCTTGCATCTTTCATCCAGTGCTGCACTGACTTTTCTGGATTCTGAGTCATGGGGAAAGCAAAAGAACTGTCAAAGAATCTGCGGGAAAAGGTAGTTGAACTGTATAAAACAGGAAAGGGCTACTCTGACATTCTCTATCATACCTACTTCCAAAGGAATCTACAGACTGGGTCATTTCTCTCACCATGATTGACTCAATGATGAAGTGATTGTTTATCTGATGTACAACGGTATGCCAATACTCTGTAATTCTTTAATGCTTTACCATTGTTTTTGTCTTCTGTACTTGCTCACCTTTTTCTCAATAAAAGAAAATTACCTAAAAAAAAATTAAAAAGGGAAAGGGATATAAAAAGATATCCAAGGAATTGAGAATGCCAATCAGCAGTGTTCAAACTCTAATCAAGATATGGAAAATGAGGGGTTCTGTTGAAACCAAACCACGGTCATGTAGACCAACTAAAATTTCAGCCACAACTGCCAGGAAAATTGTTCGGGATGCAAAGCAAAACCCACAAATAACTTCAAATGAAATACAGGACTTTCTGAAAACATGTGGTGTAGCTGTTTCAAGATACACAATAAGGAGGCACTTTAAGATGCACAATAAGGGAACCCTTGCAGAAACTTGGGCCGCATGCTCAAGTCGCCAGAAGAAAACCATTACTATGCAAATGCCACAAAGTATCCCGCTTACAATACGACAAACAGCACAGAGACAAGCCTCAAACCTTCTGGCACAAAGTTATTTGGAGTGATGAGACCAAAATTGAGCTTTTTGGCCACACCCATAAACACTTAATTTGGGGAGGAGTCAACAAGGCCTATGATGAAAGGTACACCATTCCTACTGTGAAACACAGAGGTGGATCGCTGATGTTTTGGGGATGTGTGAGCTACAAAGGCACAGGAAATTTGGTCAAAATTGATGGCAAGATGAATGATTGGCTACAGCAGAATAAAGTGAAGGTTCTGGAGTGGCCATCTCAGTCTCCTGAACTCAATAACCTTGAGCCACTCTGGGGAGATCTCAAATGTGCAGTTCATGCAAAACAGCCCAAGAATTTACAGAAACTGGAGGCTTTTTGCCAAGATGAATGGGCAGCTTTACCATTTGAGAAGATAAAGAGCCTCATCCACAAATACCGCAAAAGAATTCATGCTGTCATTAATGTTAAAGGGGGCAAAAGACAGTATTAGAAACTGGGTTATGTAAACTTTTGATCAGGGTCATTTGGGTAGTTTCTGTTATGATTTACAAAGAGTAAACACAGTTGATAATAAATGGCTTCAGCCAACCACTAACCAAGAGTGAAAGAACATTTTTTGTGTTATCATTCATGTTCTCTGAAAAATGGCCAAGAAATCATAAATTCTGCCAGGGTATGTAAATTTATGAGCACAACTGTATATCCCATAGTTTGTAGACGCTATAACTTTTGCACAAACCAATCAATATACGCTTATTGGAATTTTTTACCAAAAACATGTAGCAGAATACACATTTGCCTAAATTGATGAATACATTTAATTTTTTACATGTTTTTATTGGGTATGTTTTATAACATAAAGTAAAAAATATTGTTTTATTTTAAACAAATTGTTTTTAATTTTTTCGTTTATAGTGCAAAAAATTAAAACTGCAGAGGTGATCAAATACCGCCAAAAAAAGCTCTATTTGTGGGGAAAAAAGGACATCAATTTTATTTGGGTACAGCATTGCATGACCGTGTAATTGTCAGTTAAAATAACGCAGTGCCATATTGCAAAAAATGGCCTGTCGTGACGGGGGGTAAACCTCCCGGGGCATAAACCTTCCATGGCTGAACTGGTTAAACAATATATTTCAGGATATATTCATGAATACAGAGTGGCTTTCATTTGAGCCTTATAGTATATCTGCTTGAAGTTCAGCTATAAAGTATACATGTTATGAGAATACAAATTCAGGAGGACTCTGCTGTGTATGATTGTCTGAAAAGTCCCAGAATTCTTTATCTCTGTACTTGCTCTGCTTTAGTGACTTAGAAAATATTAAAGGCAAGTCGTCAGCATGACAGCCAGGCAACTCGCATTTTCATGAAGAGATGTCAACCCTGCAGCAAATTCAGCAGTGGTTTAATAGGAATGCCAGCACCCCAAGGAGATTGATGAAGTATCAACAAGCAGAAACTTGGGAAACAAGGGTTTTTTAATCCAACTTTACTGTTTGAGAAAGTGAAAGATAGGCATTTGGATAAATGAAATATCAGTTTTGCATTTGCTAATATGACAATCTACAGGCATACCCCACTTTTAGTACACAATGGGGTTTATTTACTAAAGCTGGAAAGTGCAAAATCAGGCTCACTTCTGCATAGAAACCAATGAGCTTCCAGGTTTTATTAACAAAGCTTAATTGAACAAGCCGAGGTTAGATTTTGCACTTTCTAGCTTTAGTAAATAAACCCCATTGTGTACTTAAAAGTGGGGTATGCCTGTATATGACATCTTAAAGAGGAATTGAAATTTGGAAGCTGTGTTCAAAAGAAGGGTAAGCTGAGTTCACAGGACTAGTCTTCAATATTGCCTATGGTCTCCCTGCAGCTGATCCTTTCACCATTACTGATTTACCATATTTTGTTTGCACTGTGTTTTCATGTGGAGATGGCAATTTTGGTAGCGGCAGGGTTTTGCTGCCTCATTTTGGAGACTAAAATACAGCTTTAGTAAATAAGCCCCATTGTGTACTTAAAAGTGGGGTATGCCTGTAAGGAGAACCGTGACAATAATAGTAATGACATCATCAAATGACCCTTAAAATCTTGTAGGACTAGCAGTCAAAGCCAATAATCTCTTAGATATAACATTGCATAGTAAACTATGAGGCTATAAGCATAGGGGTGCCTAGGAACCCTCTTATACCAAAAGTTGCTCTGCTATTTTTCAGGAGGCATTTAAGACAAAGGGCAAATTGTAAGGGTCCTGCTTAGGCACAATTAGCATTTCAAAATGTTCCCTATAACATGACAAATATACATTTTTTGAATTTTGGTTCACTTTAATCTGTTAGTAGCCCACGTAAACTATCATGATGCAAACCAGTTAATTTTTTTTTTTTAAATCAGTTTTATTGTTTTTTTCACACAGTATAAAAAACACAGTGTAAAAATTAATTTTATCACTCTTCTAGCTGAAATGTATTTTTATCTTGTGCTTTTTTCTGAAAAAAAAAGAAAACAGGTATTTTTCTTTCTTCATTTAACAGCTTGCTTAGCTTTAATGGAAGAATCTTTGTAAGAAAATAACACTCTTAAACATTAGTTTTAAAAAAATAGGGAAAGGTCTATAGCCCCATACACACAAGTAGAATGACGGGAGACATTTGCCGGTACAAAAAATCCTGGCTGACATTCTGCCCGTGTGTATGTCGGTCAGTCCAACAGAAGCTGGCCATTCAGCCAGCTTCTGTCGGATATGCATGTGGAAAACCAGAAGCCGACCGACTCCGAATCAGCGCTCTCGGCCAATGGCAAAGAGTGTTGATCGGAGTGTTTTCTGGCGGGGGGGGCGTCACCCTGTCAGAACACAACAGCTCAGTGGAGGAAATCGCTGAACTAACCTCACATGGTTAGTACAGTGGTTCCCGACCGGAGCTGTCAGGTATTTTTTTTTTTGCGCAACCCGGGGGGTTGCATGAAAAAAAACCTGTAATGTGTGCCTGGATAACATATAACAGAAGAGACTATATACTATATATACTTTATACATAAAGTGGGTGAATAAGGTCCAGAAGGGCAGATTTTTCAGCATGAAGCCAAGATTAAGAACACAGGGACACAACTTCAAACTAACAGGAGGAAAGTTCAAAAATTATCTTAGAAAGTATTATTTTACTGAAAGAGTAAAAGATGCTTGGAATAGACTTTCAGTAGAGGTAGTGAGTCAGCCAACAGTAAGTGTATTTAGACATGCTTGGGACAAACGTAAATCTATACTGAGACAAAACAATTAACAAAAAAACCCCCCAAAAACACTAATAATACAAAAAATATATTTAAATACAAAAAAAGAAAACAAAAGGGCAGATTGGATCGACCATTTGGTGGGTTTTTTTCCTGCCATCATTTTTCTATGTTTCTATATTTCAAATATTTCACTGTACAGGTAGTCCATCACAACAGAAGGAAAATAGAAAACTTCACTTTGCTTCCAATTCAAAAAACCCTATGTTTCTTTAAACGTGCCATATTGCCTGATTGACCGAGTTTGAAGTAAGGTGAAATTAACCCATCTTCGCATTCAATCACATTCAAGAGAAGTTACTACACTTTTTTAATAGTGGCTTGGCTGTCTCTGGCATTAATATGCCCCAGAAAAATAATGCAGCTTAGAAAATGGGATTTAAGTCAGAATTATTCTGCAGACGCGTTCCTTGTTCCTTAGACAGGACTGAAATCTCTGGATCAACATGACAACTAGGCAAGTCACATTTTTAGAACAAGAGGTTAGTAATGGTTCTTTCCATGCTCTCCCAGTACATGTTTCTGCACACAATTGCTTTGAAGTGAACATGCTTGAGACACTTTTGAACCTCTAAAGATATTTTTTCCGCTCCAGCACACATACTGTAGATTTGAGCTCCAGTGTTACATGGCTTTAGGAGTTGGCAAAACTCCTATAAACTGAACAGACATGTAGTCGTGGCTGTTAATTAGGCAGATTTCAAATCCCTGCTTCAAAAACAATAAGCAATCATGATAAATGGACATGACTGAACCCTTTGAGTGATTTGTTGACAAAGAAATTGTATATTCAGTGTGTAAAACCTGTGGCGTTCACAATACAGAATTTATTTGGCAAAAAAATTGAAAAGATTGAGCTGTAATACATTCCCTTTGGTACAATGATAATGAGTAGAAGTTAGGCCCCATTAATTACACATAGCACAATGGCTCCTTAAAGCGGGTTCCACCCAAATTTTGGACATTATCTCTATGCATTCTCTTCCTTGCCTAGATGCTGACATGCCTAGATGCTGACATGCTGTGTTTTTTTTCTAATCTTCTTAGCACTTCCTGGTTTTCCTCCCATGGGAGTAGGCGTGTTTCTAGCCTCTCCCAGACCTCCCACAGTCCCCTGGGAGCTAGTCTCAGGCTTCCCAGCATGCATTGTGCAACAGCATCATCACAACATCTCGGTGAATGCTGGGAGCACAGCATTCACTGAATCCAGGAAATACATGCTTGTTGGCTTCAAATGCCCACAATAAAGATGGAAACCGCCTTCAGTGAATTTTATAAGTTATTCTTTACAACAAAATCGGACACAGGCGGACTTATTACACAGAACATGTGAGTAGATAATGATGAGAAGAAAAGTTTTTGAATGAACTCCAAAAAAAAAAAAAAAATGATAGATAGGTGGACCCCCGCTTTAATCTTGCTACTGCACAGTAAGACCAGCTAACTGCAATTTAACCAGCACAACCTTTATGTAACCAGCACTTACAAAGTGTTAGTGGTTGTTTTCAACTAAAATAAACAGGACTATTGCTACACTGGTGGCCTCAGGCACGGGAATCACACGAGACTCAGAAACTGAATGTTGGCAATTTGAAACACTTCTAGCAGAATCAGGTGGTTAACAACATGAGCTTTGTACATTCATTTGACAATCCAGTCTCTTATAAATAACTGTACATTTAAAACTATTGAAGGCCCCTTGACCCACCCCCCTTCCTATGGAAAGGGAGCCTTGACTGCTGAAAGCTTGGTAGCTATGTGGGCATTATCCAAAACAGGGAAGTTAAGTGTCTCAGATGAGATTGGCCACTGAGGCACGAGGTGACTGGATGGAGCCCGAACTCTAGAAAAAGGCTATGCAAGGGCACGTCCCACTACTCTGAAGAGATTCTGATGTCACAAGAGTTGCCCGCCCGTTTTGAGTTTCGTCACAGCTTTATTGTCAATTTTACCTTACCAGCGATGGATATTGATTTCTGGGCCATGCCTTCAAGTTTAATTCTGGGATCACTTTAATGCCTGTCTCGCACTGATGGTGGAGACAGGCCTCTTAGACTATCTGTGTTTTGTTATGGATGCTCACGGTATAACTGTTTCTGGCATTGTTATGTGGTATTTGGAATATTGTTAAAGTTGGTAAGTTCAATAAAGCTGTGGCCTTGCCCTAATTCCAACTTAAATCAGTTTGGTGTCCTTTTGGGGGGCAAGGTATTGGTTTGTAATAGACCTATTGCACCTATGCTTCTCAGCAGTCAAGTTTTTTGATTACGCTCCCCACCACCACCCACCTCTCTGTACCGCCCTTTACAGAGAATACAGACCCATGTACCATTATGTTGTGATGGAATTCGGCAATGATGCAATGTACATTTAAAACTATATAACAAGATATACAGTCAGGGTTGATGCTAGGCTATTTTGCACCCTAGGCAAGACCAGTTACTTTCACCCCCCCAAAAAAAAAAAAAAAAGTAAAAAGTTGGAAATGGAGCCTGTGTAGGGATGCTCCAGCTAACACCATTCAATCCTGCAGTGGTATGCGGAAGGTCAGTTCAGTGTATGGGGAACAGGGCAGCTGTCAGAAATTATGGGGCAACCTAACACAGGTGGCTGCCTAGTTCGCTTAGTGGTAGCACCGACCCTATATACAGTTCTACAGAAATAACCTGAACTTGAATTGGCACAGCCCCACACAGTTCAAGTTACCAGCATAGGTTCACAGTTTCTATTAAGTATTGTCTTCCAGAAGCTGTGGCATAAATCTCTCCATGCTGCAGTTAGCTTGACCTAAAGTGGTTCTAAAGACTCCAGGTTTTTTACCTTCATGCATTCTAGGCATGAAGTTAAAAAGCCTTCTCTGTGCAGCAGCCCCCCAAGCCCCCTCAATACTTACCTGAGCCTGATCTTCCTCCAGCAATGTGCACGAGAGCCTCAACTCTCCGGGGACTCTCTCCCTCCTCCCTGGCTGAGACAGCAACAGAAGCCATTGGCTCTCACAGCTGTCTATCACAACCAGTGAGCCAATAAGGAGACAGAGGGGTGGAGCTAAGCCACAGCTCTGTGTGTGAATGGACACACAGAGCAACGGCTAGGGAGCAAGCTGCTTGCTCTGGGGGCATTTGGCAGGAGGAAGGGGCCAGGAGCACCAACGGGAGACCAACTGCACAGAGCAGGTGACTATGGCGTGTTTGTTTTTTTTGTTTTTTTAAGCCAAGCCTTTAATATCCCTTTATATTTCTGAGTACTGGGTTAAGCATTCATTGCCTGTTATCCCCCTGCAGCTGATTTTTTCCCCATTACTGACATTCCATTCCTTCTTCTACCCTGTATCTCTATGAAAAGGCAGCCATCTTGGTAAAAACAGGACTTTGCTTTCTCATATCAGAGTCTTCAGCAAGGAGAACATTAAGAAGCATAATAGTGATATCATTCCATATCTCTTGAGAACAGCAGTTAAAGACAGCAGTACCTTAGATCTCACATTAACGATATACAGCTTTGAGGCTGCAGGTACAGGAGTGCTCAGGTACCATCACATACTAGGAAGTGCACTGCTATTATTCAGGAGGAATTCCAGGCAAAAGATATAATTTTCAGGGTACTGCTTAGCACTACCCATCTCTGAGCACTGTTTTCTGACCCCACTCACCTCTCAGTATCTCCCCTTTTGGAGAATACAGAGCCAAGTATCATTTTGTGGTGATGGAATTTGGGAATAATAACAAGTAAAGCAGTAAAATAGATCCCCTGCAGCCAGCAGCAATAGACAATCCCAAGCTACAATAGATTTCCCCCAGCAACAATGGACCCCTGCAAAAAAATACTACCCCAGCAAAAATAGACCTTGAGCAGCAACAATAGAACTCCCAGCAGCCAGCATCAATAAACCTCTCCCTCAAAAGCAGATCCCAATAGACCTTCCTAGCAACAATAGACCACAATGCAAAAATGGATCCCCTCAGGTAACAATAGATCCCCCAGCAGCCAGCATCAATAGACCCTCCAGCACCCCTTGCCAATACATCAAGTACACTACATTCAGTGAAGGTGCCAGAACTGCGTTCCCCCACGTTCCCGCTGAAAAAAAGCCCTGCTGCTTAAGCACAATTAACATTTCTTAGAGCCCTTTTTCCCATGGAGCCGCCTGCCCCACTAGCGGCCGAAAAAAGGGTTAATAGCGCCTGTGTAGCGCCGCTGCCGAAGAGCTTTGCAGGCGCTTTGGCAGGGGTGCCCATTCATTTCAATTGGCAGGGGCGGTGGAGGAGCGGTGTATATTCGTTTTTTTTAACGTCCTGCCAGCGCAGCACCCCAGTGTGAAAACACTCAGGCTTTCACACTGGGGAGCATTGAGAGACCTTTTTCAGGCATTTTACAGGCAATATTTTTGGCTCTAAAATGCCTGAAAAATGCCTCCAGTGTGAAAGGGGTCTAAATGTTCTCTATAGCATAGCAAATCTTCACTTTTAAAGTTCAAGTTCAATTTAAAGAAGTGCACTAATTTGTGTCTGTAATAAGGGTTCACCTATATGAATAGAGGTTCAGGAGGAGAATCCTTAAGAATCATTTTGGCTTTCAAACTTTAACCTCCTTGGCGGTATGATTTTGTTAGATTTTTGATGCTGAAAGTGGTACATTGTTTTGCATGGAAATTTGGCGTTTTATATTGCAGGCCTGTAATTCTTAGGAATAACATACTTAAATCTGTCCAAACAAGAGTCTAGTAGACATCCCGGGTATGATAAAGTTTGAGACACAAAATCATAAATTATAATATAATAAATAACTATAAATAATTATAACAAATAATAATATAATAATAATAAAATTTATTCAATAATGTAATCAAATTTGCTCAGTTGCAGAATTGACGCTGTCATTATATTCAGTGTTTGATGACGAAGTTCCACACAAATCATTATCGCTGCAAGTGATTCTAATTTACTATGGCTGTTTTCCAGCTGGTCTTAAACCGCTTTTGAGGTAAAGGTACACTTTTTGGTTGCTATGGACAATCTCCAGTTTCCAGGCAGGAAGAACAGTATATATAAAATAAAACTGCATGCAGGGCACTGGACAAAGCATTAGGGACAAAAGGGAGGTGAAATGATTTCATACAGTAATGTATTCTGTAATATTACAGTGTACTGTATGTGTAATGTGTTTTTAACTTTTTGAATTTGACGCCGTGCTCCATCCCCGTGTGCATCACGATGCTTGCAGGGAATGGAGCTCGGCACTATGATGAATCGAGCGGAGGACGGCTCGCACACACAGCGGGAGGACATTGCAGGATCCTGGGGACAAGGTAAGTAACTTTGCCTTTATACTGTGATGCAGTCAAGTGTGGCTTGGGGTTACCGCTTTTGGTATGGAAAATTCCCCCTGAGCCGCACTCGGGAATACCGCCAGGGAGGTTAAAGGGATTGTAAAGTCTCAAGGTTTTTCACCTTAATGCATTCTAGCCCCCCTTTTTCTTACCTGAAACCAATCGTTCCAGCGCTGAGCACAAGCCCAGGAGCTCCTGCCACTGTCTCCATCCTCATTGGATAGATTGATAGCAGTGGGAGCCATTGGCTCCCGCTGCTGTCAATCAAATTCAGTGACACAGGAGCCGGGTGTGGGGCCAAGTCATACTGTCCGTGTAAATGGATGCAGCAGCAGGACTTGGGAGCACAACCGCAAGAGTGCCCCCATGGAATGCGGCTCTCCGTGGGGGCACTCAAAAAGAGGAGGAGCCAGGAGCGCCACCAGGGGACCTCAGAAAAGGAGGATCGGGGCCGCTCTGTACAAAACCCTTGCACAAAGCAGGTAAGTATAACATGTTTGTTATTTAAAAGAAAAAAAAAAAACCTTTACAATCACTTTATAATGAGCTTCTGCTATTCTAATACTACAGCTATCATTGCAGTAGACTAATAAAATGGTCAGTCAACCCAGAGGTGATCTTTTACTGATATGGAGCCCAGTGAGCTGAGTCAGGCCGCGGTTTTTCCAAAAAAAGTCCCTGTCACAGTTCCTGAGTCTATCCACTTTAGAGTTGTGGACGTTCCCACACACCTTTACATGTTCCAGAGTTTTTTGCTTGTTATATTCTTCATAAGTGAAGGAAATTAACCACTTGCTGACTTCCAAAAGTAGAAGAACATCCTGTCAGCAAGTGGTTTCTATTTGGGTGATCAGCTGTTTAGTATAAGTGATCTTGGCAACTGCAGAACCGCCCGGTCTCTTTTACAATGGTGAGAATGGCCAACAGCCTGTTAAAAAATGCTGATTTTTAACATGTGTGTGAAAAATGAAAACAATGTATCCAGACAGCAGTCCTATAGGGAAAAAGGGATCCCTTTTAAAAGCCCCGTGAGGCATGTAAACCCAGGAACTTCAGTGCAAATATCAAACCAATAAAGTCCCCCTGAGATACAAGAAACTGTGTTACATTTCCAGAATTTAACACAAAATAAAGTATGACTATTAATTGACTGTCTCTTTCATTGCACAAGAAATTTGTATTAGTGATTCAGCTATATACACATTGATTAAAAAAAATGTATTCAAAAAAGTACTTGATAAATGATGTTGCTGCTTCCTTCCTCATTAAGCAAGGAAAAGGTGTAACATTCCAAGAGCCAACGTAATTATGTTATTGCTGGAGCTCAACAGTTATTTTGGGTGGCTTTAATCCCACTGTAGTTCAAATAATTGGGAACGACAACAGGGGCTCAGACTTCAAAAAATTCTCTTGCATTTATTTCACATCATGGGAGTATAATCTGATAAAAAAGGAACACTCCTGTCTTGTCTTTTAATTATGTCATGATGAAAAATAAATATGAGAAAATCTAAAGACTCCAGTAGTTGTTATATGTTTTTTCGGATCTAATCATTAGGCAGGCTAAAGGCAAGGGTTTCTCTGTGCCAGTGACTGTCAAAGGATTTGCATATAAATGCTATGGCTACAAATTGGGCTTTGAATTTGAACTTTTTGATATTTCTCTTGGATCAGACCAGTAATACTGGCGGTAGCTTCTGCACATCACCCAGGGAGAACTCTGATAAACATTTCTTCTTAAACATGTCCAGTTTCTGATTGTATGTTTTTTTTTTTTTTATGGAGCCATCAGTGTCACTTACAAAGCAATTTTCTCCACATCTGAATATGGAAATACAGTGGGCTTTCACTCAATAATAGAGGAAAGTCATCCATCTGAAATTGTAATTTACATTATAAAATATAAAATGCATCCAGGCAGTGGACAGACAGCTTCTTGAGCGTTGGCATCTCTGAATTTTTTATGAAGACAAAGCATGCTTATGATAGATAAATTGCTGGGAAGGGCTGATATGTCACCTGGCCATTATCTTGTTGATCCTATTGAATGTGCGGTTTCACTTCAATAAATGTTAATTTGAACAGATGACAGCATGGAGTTAATGGAATCCCTATATATACCAAGAGTTCATAACCAAGTGAATATTATCTATTGTCTGTGTACATTAGACTTTTTGTGCTTATTATCCACACATAGAAGCGTAACATTTAATCAATTTCCATGAAGAGAGACAGTAAGCTATAACAAGGATTTATGACAGTAAACCTGCTCTGATTTAAAATAGCCACCATGAACATTTCACAAATAAAGTCACCAATGTTTTTACAAGAGCACAGTTGCTAAGCCTATAAATATTGCCTGAAAAATAATAAGATTAATAAAATAATTAGCAAAAATCTATTTCTTAAATGAGGTGTTTTGATGCTAAGTTACCCCCTCCATGGCTAAGCTTCAGTTTCCATAGATTGTAGCATTGCCTGTTGTAAAATACATTACTCTATCTACAGTTGTCCTTGCAAGGTGACAGTTTATATAAGCTTTGAATCATATGCATTACAGTCTTCCCAATATAACCATAGGTAAAAAGGACACAGATTTTCTTTATCAAAGTTTTGGTCATGGTTTTATGATTGTTTATCCAATCCTGCTGTAACCAAGTAATTTAAAGTCACCTAAAATCAGATATACCATATCTGTCATATTAGGTGCATGCTAAGTAATATGTAAGTTTAACACTTACAGAGAAGTTCTCCACTATCATCTGCTTTTCTTTCCAGGATGAAGGTGCCATATTTTTTCAGGTATCATCCAGGATCAGCGACTAATGTCTGGACTAAGATGCTGGCTCAAAGATGTAAACCCTGGTGCCTCTGCAATTCATGGTTGTGTTCACAAAAGTCTGACACAGATTAGCCCTTTACTTTGTGTTTTTGTGCGATTTGTCTGATCATTGAAGGAGAGGAGGCTGAGGAAATCCTTGCTCCTCTCTGCTGCAGTCTGATGACATTTTTTCAGCCTAGACAATGCCACCTGGCATGAGCCTAAAGTGATACTTAACCCTCCAAGTCTTTTTTTCCTTTTTTCTTCTATATGTTCTTGGGCTCTTCTCAAACATAACATTGTCCTGCTACTGTTCAGGTGCCAAACCTGGCGTTCTGTGCTGCCATCTTGGTCTTCTCCCAGGTGCCAGCCTTCGGATCCAATGACATGCGAGCCTGTCCCCTGGCCTGCTCCCTGGCTCACCCCCTTTGGCCTGCCCCTTGGCCGATCCTGTAGCCTCCTGGGAGGTTTGATATAGGTATCTCAAGAGGCTGCATAACCAGTGGCATGTCATTCTAGCCTAGGCCAGAATAGAGGCATGGGGTAGGGACAAATATTAAAACTAAAAATTTAAAATGTAAAAAAACAACCTGCATTTCTGTTTTTTGGAGGGGTGGGGTGGGTGGTGTTAAAGTGGAACTAACTCCCTTTTGGGAGTTACGTTCCACTTTAGGGACTGCTTATTGAAAACAAGAGGCCCCTTTTTCAGAAATTATATTATTGTATATTTTGAAATTTCAGTAATTTCTTCATGCAGACCTGTGGATTTACTGGTGGGTCCACTTTAACATGCTGCATAGCTACAGGTATTTGCCTCTTTACTGATATTGTTAACCCCTTTGTGCGGTCAGCAGCCAGCATTTTAAAAAGGAAGTGATGTCATAAGCTGGTAGGAGGACAAACAAGATATTTGGGGGGCACACCCTAAAAGATGTATTAAAGATGGTGCAGCCATAAGACCATACAAACAGAACAAAATATTACAGTGCACACATGCAAAAAATACATTTACCTCCTGCAAGGCTATTTAAAACACCTAAACTTTTTCAAAAATATGGGGATTTGGTCACACCATATTGCTATATGGTGCTTAAGCCCACTTACTGCGACAAAGTACCCCATAGTTAGTGGGTCCTACGCTATCCATAGAATGGGCGATCCTGCTTCTCTGAACCATGGGAGACATACACTCCTCTATATGGCAGAACTAAAGGACTCCACCTATGACACAGGTGGACACTAATGAGAGGCAATGATGAGGGAGTGGAGTGCTCCTGCTCAAAAGGATTTGGTCAGAATCCATACAATAGACAACCAAAATATTTGAGGGGCACACCCTAAAAGATGCATTAAAGATGGTGCAGCCATAAGACCAAGCCTGGTAGGAGGGTCTCCTAAACAGCACTATGATGGACCATGAGATGTCCATAAAAGTTCAGTCACAGTTCTGGGGACATGAATAGCAAACAGAAAAAGAAAACAAGACAGCAGCACATATATTCAGTGATGAGTGCCATCTGCTTTACTACCACATACAGTATATGCATATTGATGTCATAAAAGGAGTTGAGATACCAAACACATATTGTATATCTCAATAAAGTCAACACAATGGATGAATGGTAAGGATGATTTGATTGTTACAAATCCTCTGGTGTAAATGGTGTAAATTTATGTTATGTGCATATTTCATATATCTTAAAAGAAATTTAAAAAAAAACAAGAATGTACTTTATATTTTGCTAGAGCACTATGTTGTTGTAAGTGTGCCACTGTCATAAATTAAGACCGTGGCAAATACAATATGATTTTATTTTATGGTTTCACAATGGAAATCAGCCAAATTGCTTTTAGATGACATATAATCTATCACCTCTAAAAGGGCTTTCTGAGAATTCCAGACCCTATCTATAGACAGAGTGTTTACAAAGTTTGTTTGATGTCCCCACACATGAAACATTGGCACTACAAGAACAAACTTGTGCTGTTTTAAAAGTTTCTTCTTGTAGCGACTGGGAGAAACAGAGAGCAAAGTCTGCGACAACATCAATTTTACTTACAGACCACAGCCAGCAGAGAAACCTCCTTATGTCGGGAAATATGTTGTCTCTTACTCCTCTTGCTCCTGAGTAGTAAGGTGTTCTATGCTCCACTGTTAAATAACATTTCCTGCTAGATAGTATATTGGATTATAATCTAATCCCTATTAGGGATGAGCCAACCCTACTCTGATTGGCAAAATATACTAAAGTTCAGGGGGCCCAATGAGATTTTAATAAAGCTTATATAGCTAGTCTTGCGCTCCATGAATATTACACAATAGTGTGATGTCCCTGCGGCTAAATATTTTTAGAGGAGGGGTGATTTTTATGGTATTAATATGTAAGCAATGTCCACTTGTATGTCTGTATCCCTTGGTCAGGATACAAATGTCATGCTTTTAATTGTAATTCAGATGTGAGTAAATTAAAATGATCTATACCCTTGGGTCTGTACTATTTGTGCTTTATTTCGACCTGCAGTGCATACTAACTTCAGCACCTTCAGTCCATTACCAAACAGGGAAGCCTGTGAATGGATATGCTACTGGAATTGTGGTTGTACTGACAATGTGTGGATTCATAGATCTTGGATTCCACTTAGCCTAGCACAGGGTAACACTTCGCCCAAAGGCATGTTCACCAATGCCCGAGAGCAGGCAGGAGCCACAGTATGTGAAGAATCAAACATTAAGGAGATTTCCCAACTGGGAGATGAGCCACATGTGTGCAGTACCTAAACTACAGGGTTCACCTTTAAGCTGCTTCATTCCATGTCCTACACACTTGTACTAATGAATGTGTTGCATTCGGAGGGACAGGCTGAGCCTCTATCCACTCCACCAGTCAGACCTCTGTTACCTCACTTCCAGTATCAGAATGGGGTCCTGCTGAGCATATAGCGCAGACCTTATACGTGCTCTCACTTAAAGCGGGGTTCCAGCCGGAAAAAAAAAATTAAAAGTCAGCAGCTACAAACATTGTAGCTGCTGACTTTAAATAAGCACACTTACCTGTCCTGGGTGCCCGCGATGTCGGCTGCCCGAGGCCAACCCATCCCTCGGCTCTTGGGTCCCGGCACCACCATCCTAACTAAGGCAAACAGGCAGTGGAGCCTTACGGCTTCACTGCCTGTTTCCTACTGCGCATGCGCGAGTCGCACAGCACTTTGTGAATGGGACGTGATGTGTTGTGGGACACACACAGTTCCCATAACACACCGCGCTCCATTCCCCAGAAGACAACAGGGGGAGGAGAAGACTGAAGATCACCACGGCGTAGGAAGAGGCAGATTAGGAAGACTGCCTAGCAACATCCATTTCAGGTGAGTCAAAAAAATTTATTTTTTTTTCCTCCATTTTTTTAGGATTTTTTTTATGCAATTTTTTTTTTTTTTTAGGGTGGACCTCCACTTTAACTCTTCTCTTCCCATACCTAGAGACCAGGCCAAAGATCCCTGTAATACTAGTCCACTCCCGTAGACTGATGGAGACGGACAGCTAGGGAGGTATTCAAAGCACTGACCCCCTCGCTGCCGGAAGAACCTGTCAACTGATTAGTTGCTGTTTCTCCTTGGGATTACTCATGAGCCTTTGTTGAAATGATCTTACACATGTCCCAGATCGTGGTCATGAACCCAGGTTCTTTAGTGATACGCCAATACACCACATGAATGACTTGTCAAAGTTTGACAAACAAATGTCAAAGGTGAGTTACTGCGCTGTCTGTGAACCACTCCACGTTTATAAGTAGAGTGATAAAGAATACATAATGAACTGCTGCAACTTCAATGTGAGATACACACAATAAATCAATTGTAATAAAATAAGCTGTGCTATAATAGTAGAGAATAGAAAAGATATAGTGTATAGTGAGGGCTACAAACCTTCCCAATATAAAAATAGTAATACAATACCAAAAATTAGTAACAAAATCAAAACATAAATATGTGAATCACACAAAAACACAAGGACTAAAGTGCCATATGAGTGTCCATGTCACTCTGTAGTTGCTATGAAGAAAAGTGTTCCACAGCATGCACAATTTGAAAAAACAGTTCATATGGAAGTTCCTCAAACGACTGATCCACAGTGATGTATAACGAAAACACCCAAGAAGATGTGACAGGATATGTTAGGAAACTTCCTCCACCTTAAAACACGCTGCGGCTTACAATCTAGGTAGATCTCTTTTTTAAGGTGATTGCATTCGCTTGTGGCTTATACCCTAGCCCCGGGTCTCTGTGAGTAGCGGCAGGATGTCACAGATCCTCTATTCTAGGTGTCCTCAGTGTTACCATCAGTCAATGTTTTCCCACGTAAGGATAAAAAGGGCTTCCATAGTGTAATTGTAAAAACGATTTATTAACTTAAAAGACAAGGTAACACTTACAATTTGTTGTAGTAAAAATAGCGTGTAAATACATTCGAGCCGGCCGGCTCTCGATAAATGCCTGTTCCTTCCGGGACTTTGCATTGTTCGCAGTGACGTCAGCACGCCGCTCCTCCCTACGCCGTTTCGTCACAGATGACGTCGTCCTGGGGCACAGGCGGCGTGCTGACTTACTGCCATATATACTCTACGACAAAATAGGGAACACCCAGCTCTGAGCTCCGAGTGTCCACTCTGTAGAAACCACCATTTTGGAATGGGGCAATTGTCCACAAAGTGCGGAACATTGAGCCTAGCTAGAAAGTGCATCGAAGCACCTCCGAGCCCTGCCTGTGTCCGCATACTTTAATAAAGTGTATCGACACTTCAAAAATTAATATGGTCTAAAGATGAAAATATGAGGCTATTGTAGACAAACAAACCTCCTCCTACAAATTCAAGTGCTTGAGGAATAGGTGAAACTACATAAATAACCTATTTAAAATTAAAGCAGCTACCACATATGCCTGCCGATAACAAGCAAATTCAATTAAAACAGACAAAAAACATTCATCAAGGCAGCGCTATATAAAACACATCAAACTATTACAAATGTGCTGTCATGCAAGTGCATATAAATATTAAAGTCCAAAAATAATCGTTGCAGCAGTGTGATCGCTTCACATTAAGGTTTAAGTAGAGTCCAACAAAGATAGAGTGCTTAATTACGTCCTAGATATAACCATTCCACCATTACCTCCACACGTGTAGAGTTGGGGGGTAAAAAATCCCCCTATGAATCAGACTCTTACCGGACTGTGCTGGGTAACAGGCACAGCAAACAAACTCTTATGTTCAATACTCTCACTGGACAATTGATCACGAATCCTGTTGCAGCCGGGAGGATGGGTCACCCACTAATGAGCTCATTCACACATAGAAAGAGAGAAATTCCCCCTAGTAGGACATACACTTACAAGATTGCAAAATAAAATAGACATATGATATAACTGATATAAGTGATATCGCCAATGGGGAGCGTAGCGGTGTCTTCTACTGACAACAACACAGCTTTACAAAGTTGTTGGTATCGCTAGCGTGTCCACTTCAATGTTGCTCGTCGTACAGCCCCATGCTGACGCGGTTCGTAATCTGTGACATCATCTGAGGGTGTGGCTAAACGACACAATGATCCGTTATATAGGTACATCATTTTGCAATCTGTTAACCCCTTCAGTAATACCGCTTCTATGCTTAAGGTAATAAGGCGGCTGTTAATTAGTATCAACATGCATCAGGTAAAAGGCAAGCAAGCTATATATCACCCGCATCCATCATATGTCCGCAGGGCTTTTTTTCAGGGGGAACTTGGTGGAACTTAGTTCCACCACCTCTGGCTCAGACCCTTTGGTGCCTGGTCACCACAATCACTTGTAAACACAGAAGTCTGTTTTCTGTGTTTACAAGTGACAGCTCTGCACTCTGTGTGTAACCCCCATGAACTCTGACCCTTCTACTGTTTGTGAAATATGACCACACCCACTATTTGATGTGATTTGGAGGGTGTGTGTGGGGGGAGGGGTTTTGGGGGGTTGTGGTTGAGTTCCAGCACCTATTGTTTTAGAAAAAAAGCCCTGTATGTCCGTATCGGGTAAGTAACCCGCAACATCACAAACACTCTGATGCACGTTGATCGGCCGTCGGCTTAGATCAATCAATACCCTACATGTATGCCTTGGATAACTTAAAAACAAGGTTCTAAATCAACTTTTACTGAAAACTTGGTACAACATGTATAACATGCAATAACGCATTTTTCCTAACTGCACCTTATTGTGGCTGCCCCAGGTTACCTGCATAGGTGAAGTCTCTTTGAGGAAATTGCAGGCCAGGCAATGCTCTAACAGAGAAATCCATGTTCCAGGGTTTTTCTGGGGAATAGACGTTCCAGAGCGGACCATAGGTCCCAGCAAGTCTTTAGTTGCACATGTCCCTCATGTGTTTCTCCAAGTGTTCCCTGGAGCCCCCATGGGATCCAGATCTCTTCCCCTTTATAGAACATGGGAGGGTGGCTGGACCCCAGCAAAAGTCTGCAAACACACAGGGGAAAGGCAGCAAAACATTAATCTTTTCCCCTTGACCTGGGCAGCTAAGCACTAAATACACAGTAGGCTACCTGCCTACATATTCACCTATTCAACAAGCATCTGTCAGTGCATGAGTCTACTGCACACCCACAGCTGAGCTCTGTATGGTCAAGAGTTTTAGCTGCACAAATTTAGGATTAAGTCAAGTGCCCGATACGTGACTTGCATATGACCAACTTCACAACTGTAAAAAACATGTCTGACTAATCCACTCTTTTTATAATTTTATCTGACAGGATAGTTGGAATTAATGGATGTTAATAATTAATGGTTATCACACAGGCATATTTATGCTTTCAGAGGCTGTGAAGTGACATTGAAGTTGACACCCTGCAAGCACGGCAAAGTCAATATGAATGACAGTGAGCATGATGAAGTTATATCTTTCCCCAACATACATCGACATCATCACTAATGATGCAATGATGGCTTCATGAATAGCATTATGTGGCTGTCATGAATTCATATTTAAGGGCATTTGATCAGAGATGCTGATTAGGAACCCTACATTTTTACTTCATTCCTGCAATTCAGCTAAAACCTAAAAAAGAACTGTCAAAAATGACATTTCCCTATATAATCTATTCAGCTCGATTATAGATGACTTACTTGACAAGGGATTTGTATTTCTGTCCTTGCAATTCTGGGATTTACACAGCTCTGCCACACAGCACAGCCAAGTCTTGCAGGGCAGGAGACCTGTTTTTTCTCTGCTGAAGTTAGTATTAAACCCAAAAACATTTACAGTATTATATTGCAGCTTACCAATTCTTAGTTGTGGTGTCTGCAGAAGTTTTCTTTTTTAGGCTTTCTTTCCTTTCACCTTGGTAATCTGGCTGGGAAATCTGTTATTTTTCAACAGAACAAGAATATTTAACAGTGATGCCGTGTACACACAATCGGAATTTCGGCCCGCAAAAGACCAATGAGAGTTTTTCGTCGGAAAATGTGACCGTGTGTATGCTCCATCGGACTTTTGCTGGCTGAATTCCAGCCAGCAAAAGATTGGGAGCATGTTCATAATTTTTCGGTTGGGAAAAGTTCCTATCCGAAAATGCGATAGTCTGTGACAATTCCGAATCACAAAATTCCTATGCATGCTCGGAAACAATTCGACGCATGCTCGGAAGCATTGAGCTTCATTTTCTCAGCTCGTCGTAGTGTTGTATGTCACGTGTTGTTAGTGTTGTACATTCAGTGAACTTTTGCGTGACCATGTGTATGCAAGGCAAACTTGAGCGGAATCCCGTCGGAAAAGCCGTCATATCTTTTTCCGACAAGAAGTCCGATTATGTGTACGCGGCATTAGAGGGTTGGGACAAACCATTTACCACTGACAGGGGGACTTACAATGATCAGCTTCTATTTTTTTTTTTTTTTTTTTTATGTATTTAAAATGTTTATTCCAAAATGAACAAAACTGTTGCTTGTGTAACTGCAGTGTTAATTGGAGATTGGCTTCAATTTGTTAGTGTATCTAAATCTGTATCTGTACCCCCGGTGCTCTTTCATCCAGAGTGGGAGCGCTTTAATATAGGAGGTGTGTGACTGGCCAGATCACCATTTGAAAACAGAAGGGAAAAAGACCAAAAAACGAATGCAGCCACCACAGCTAAGGATTGGTGAGCTGCAATATATTACATGTTTAAGTGGCATTTACAGGTCTTGACCCACTCCCAGCCGGCTGTTACTGGACAGGCAAAGAAGAAGCAGAAGACTGATGAGCTCATCTCTCTCTCACTGCGCTCTGCTATCAGTATGCCCCGTGTTAGGTACATGAGCATTACAGCCAGTGGCAGAACTACCGCCATAGCAACCCATGCAAACGCTATGGGGCCTGCAGCTGCTATGGGGCCCGGTGAGGATGACAGCACCGCTGTTCCCCATACAGCGTGACCTGTGCACACCGCAGCCACGGGAAGAGAGAGGAGAGGAAGAGGCGAGCTGTCTGTATCAGCAGAGAGTGTGATTGCTCGCAGTAATAGCTTTCATTTGAATTTCCCATCTTCCCGGGGCTCACATCACATAGCTCCACCTCTTGGCCCGGCGCCTTTGATAGACAGAACACCGGTCCAATGCGGGACGCGTGACATCATCAAAGGCGTCAGGCCAAGAGGTGGGGCTATGTGACGATGAGCCCCAGGAAGAAATTAAATTCAAATGAAGGCCATTACAGTGGGCAATCCTGCTCTCTGCTGATCCGGGCGGTTTGCCTCTTCCTCTGCACAAGTCACGCCGTGTGGGGCACAGGTCACGCTGTGTGGGGCACAGGTCACGCTGTGTGGGGCACAGGTCACGCTGTATGTGGCACAGGTCACACTGTGTGGGGCACAGGTCACGTTGTATGGGGCACAGGTCACGCTGTGTGGGGCACAGATCACGCTGTATGGGGCACAGGTCACGCTGTATGGGGCACAAGTCATGCTGTATGGGGCACAGGTCATGCTGTGCGGGGCACAGGTCACGCTGCATTGTGCATAGGTCACGCTGTATTGGGCACAGGTCACGCTGAATTGGGCACAGGTCACACTGCATTGTGCATAGGTCATGCTGTATGAGGTACAGTTCACGCTGCATTGGACACAGGTCACGCTGTATGGAGCACAGGTCATGCTGCATTGGGCACAGGTCATGCTGCATGGGGCACAGGTCACGCTGTATGTGGCACAGGTCACGCTGTATGGAGCACAGGTCACGCTGCATTGGGCACAGGTCACGCTGCATTGTGCACAGGTCACGCTGTATGGGGCACAGGTCACGCTGCATTGATACTAAGGCGCTGTGGGGGGGGTGGCTGTTTGCAGGGGGGCCCCATACAACATTTTGCTATGGGGCCCTGTGATTTCTAGTTACGCCCCTGATTACAGCACAAATGAGCTCTGCCGCAATATCGCAGTCCCGATAAAAATCGCAGATCGCCACCATTCACCATTACTAGTAGAAAAATAAATAATAATAAAAATTCCATAAACCTATCCCCTATTTTGTAGACGCTATAACGTTTGCACAAACCAAAAAATGTGGGATATTTATTATATTTTTCAAAATTGTCGCTGTTCTCTTGTTTATAGCGCAAAAAATAAAAACCGCACAGGTGATCAAATACCACCAAAAGAAAGCTCTATTTGTGGGAAAAAAAAGGTCAATTTTGTTTGGGTACAGCGTCGCATGACCACGCAATCATCAGCGACGCAGTGCCAAATTGTAAAAAGTGCTCTGGTCAGGAAGGGGGTAAAATCTTCCGGGGCTGGAGCAGTTAAGAAAAAAAACTTTTTATGATATATTGTTTCACTGCCAATGACATGTACTATACATCATGGGATTGTGATACATCATGGGATTGAAAGATCTCAAATGAATTCATGGATGTAATAGAACTGAACTGAACTTCTTCTAAATTCTGTACTCTATCTGTTACGACACAGTTCATGGGAGACATTTATCAAAAGCTGAAACAGACAGAACCTGGAGCAGCTGTGTATGGCAACCATGCAGCTTCTATCTTCAGCTTGTTCAGTTAAGCTTTGAAAATAAAAACTAGCTGATTGTTTGCCATGCATAGCTGCTCCAGATTCTGTCTGTTCCAGTTTTAAAAAATTCCCAAATGGGGTTTCATAGACCCCTGATCTCTCCATAAAGAGAACCTGTCACCTGCACAAATATTATCACATTGAGGGCCTATAAACTCCAGTAAATACATTTAAATGAAAAATAAATAAAATTAGTTTAAACAACTAATAAAATTTAATAAAAAAACATTTTAGGAACCCTCATCCCCCTCAAAATACACATGCTTAACCACTTCCGGCTGATAGGATGTCTTATGTCCTGAACTTTGAGTGGTGATACCAGGATGATGCCTACAGCTACAGATATCATCCCAGTATGTTGTTTTAAGATGCCGATTAACTTATATGTTAAAGCAATTTTAGTGGTTAAATAGCCGCTGGATTGCTTTTACATGCCGCGAGAGGGGATTAAACCACCTTCCGGTGCCTTTCCAGGCTCTCCTATCCAACCGGAGAGCCCAGACTAAAGCCAGCAGTTCCGCCAGCTTACAATGGAGATGAGCAAGGACCAGAATGTCCCAGATCATCTCTATGGTGTAGGAAACTGAACGCAATGATGATTTTGTCACTTCCGGTTTCACCAGGATGTAAACAAGCCATTACTGGATTGTAAAAGCTTCTGATCAAACTGATTTTGGTTTGATCAGATGCTTTTAAGAGCAGAGGAGAGAACCGGGGTTAAATGGACTCCAGATGTTTCATTAGGGAGAACTTGTCACTGCCCATGCTATCACAAGGGTTGTTGTTCATCAAAAAATAAAATGAATAATAAAATAAAAGAAATGAAAGCATCTCTGTTCCACTGTGCTCACGCACAAAAATGAACGCATATGTAGGTTGCGCATGCATTTGTAAACGGTATTCGCACTACACATGTGAGGTATCGTCGTGAACATCATAGTGAGAGCAATAATTCTAGCACCAGACCTCCTGTGTAACTCTGAACTGGTAACCTGTTAAGGCTATTAAATAGTCGCTTATGGAGATTTGTAGGTACGGTAGTTTGGCACCGTTCCACAGGCGTATTAAATTTTAAAGCATACCATGTTAGCTATCTATTTACTCAACTTTTATATTTTATCATATTATACACTATTAAATTGTGTTTGTGTGCACTAAAACTCATTAAAGTGCACTTTTTCCCAAAAAATTGTGTTTAAAAAAAAAAAATACTACATAAATACCGTGTGACATAAAAAATAGCAACACCCACCATTTTATTCTCTAGGACCTCTGCTTAAAAAAAAAAAAATATATATATATATATATATATATATATATATATATATATTTATGGTCAGAGCCCTCTGCCCTGAGAGATATGAACCACATAAACACGTCACCATACTAACAACATAAAAAAGACCTGAAGTGTACCCTGGTCTGCTGGACGGTAAGCCCTGGTCTGCTGGACGGTATGCCAAGAGAAGGGCGCATACCCTAAGAAAGTAAACGGATGTTTCTGTAGAGAAATTGTTTTAAGAGAAGTTCTCTGAGACGGGGAATGGGTGGGTGGGTACTGTGCACTGGAACTGACACAGACCATCATGGGTGGTCTGGTTAAATACCCCCCAGGCTCCTCCCATAATTTCAGGCCACAATACTGGCCTTCCTATTTATGGTCGGTGCCCTCTGCCCTGAGAGATATGAACCACATAAACACGTCACAAGACTAACAACATAAAATAGACCTGAAGTGTGCCCTGGTCTGCTGGACGGTAAGCCCTGGTCAGCTGGATGGTATGCCAAGAGAAGTGCGCAAAAGACTTGGTTAGGGAGGTAATTATTTATTTAAGTTTAATAACACACTACAGGGCAACGTTGCTGAAGGCTCGTGACATTTCTGCTTACGGATTGGGGATGTATCGAGCGAAGCAGGTGGATTTCCACCTGCTCATCTTCTTGATGACGTGGTCCGGGACCCTGTTTCGTGAGGCTGCTGATGCTGCTCCAATGCAAAAAGAATGTCCAGAAAAACGTCCGGGGTCAAGGTCTAAGTTGCGCAAAAGGATCCTGACGTGTCTAGTGAACTGGTTGCTACTTAGAGGGCTAATCGGAACGGTAGTAATGGGCTGTCCTCCGAGGGATCGGACAGATGAGCTAATAACTTACCTAGAATGGCCACGGGGCACCAGGCGTTGCGAGTTTGGAAAAGTTTGATATCAACCCCCGTACCGGACTGTTGTGTTTTGGACACCCGGAGGTGCAGGATGAAGTAACGCTGGTGGCGTGTGAGGTGGCGTCTATGTAACATCTTACAACTGGGGCTGGTGACTGTGAATTTTCTGGGATGTAAGATGCCATAGGAGGCCAGATAGATGGCTTCTTGAATGACCAAGCTGGGTAACAACCCAAAGGTGAACATGAGAGGATGGTAAACATGTCTCAGAATATGGCGCTGGTCACAGGTAGGCGTTTACTACTGATTTGGGGCTGTTCCCTGTGAATACCTCGCAGGATGGTCTTGACCGCATGGGCGGCGAACAAAGATGGTTTGGTTGGCTCTTGTAAGAAGATGAAATGCTGGATTCCAGCTAGGTAGAGTCTAATGGTATTGTGCGACAATACTAACTGTGTGTGGTAGTATGATATGAAGGCCAGGATGTGATAGAGATCTCCTGGTACTGCCCCGGGGTTTGAGGCTAGAAACCTGTCAAAGATCTTCCAGGCAATACGGTAGGCCTTCAGGGTGTTTTGAGATACTGATAGGTTAATGAGACAGGTAGCGTTGTGAAGGTATCATTTCAATCGTTTCAATCCAAGGTTAGCTGCGACCAATGTGGGATAACAGACATGGTCGGGTCGGCTCCAGGTTCCTGCGAAAAGATAGTTGCAAAGTTAAAACGAGATGCATCGGCCAAGGTATTGCATTTGCCTGAGATGTGGATGCAGAGGACATTAAATTGGTGCTTTAGACAGCCAAGCGCATGCTCCTACACTAATGATAGTTTGAATAGCTAGGTCTACAGATGAATATTTAAGGGAGAACGCCTCTGAGGGAATTTAAACTTGGTATGTGAGAACAATGAGGCGCGGACATAGACTAAACAAAGTTTATTGGAAAACTTGCCCTTGACAAGCCCGATAGGGCTTTCTCTCCATACAGAGAAAGGTGATTGTGTAAAGGGGCCAATCATGTACCCCGGTCTAGTTCGGTCTGCAACAAGGTGCTGATGGCTTCCTCATCGGTGGTGGCTGAGAGCAGGTTCTTGCACTCGTGGGTTGTGTTGGGAAGCGTGATAAGTCTGGTGTGTAATCCTATAATAAACCCCTGCACGAGGAAGGCGGCTAGTGAGGGTGTTGGGTGTGAGGATAGGTAAAACCCGAGCCAGCCGACGTGCACGCGGCCTAGTTATGAGGAATTAAGCTGCTTGACACCGCAGGTGTTTCTGGGGTGAGCTTTATGGCATGCAAGGCAGATATTGAGGCGTTTGCAGTGAGGGAAGTTGCAACCCCCGAAGTTGAAATTGTTGCAGATAGCTGCGCCCTCTAGTGCACGGGTGGGTGATCCTAACCTGTCCGCCTGGAAGGGCTGTGTAAATGCCATTGGATTTTGAGCTGCACTAGAGATGGAGGAAAAGTTGGGGAGGCGTCTGCCACCTAACTCAGAACACCAGCTAGCCGTATGGGTGGAGGACTGGCAGTTAGCACAGAGTGGGAAGCGTAGGCCAGCTAAATGGCGACAGAACAGCTCTGTATCCATGGTGCTCCAGTTGGTAGTCACTTGGAACTGAGAGAGTCTGGCTGCTGCCTTAGCTGAAAATGACTGGTGGCAGTCCATACTTGTAACCTAGATCCACTAGTGCATGCAGATACAGGTCCAATTCTTCCCTCCTGTTGGGGTTGACTATGCATAGCACATCTCTGAGCATCCCAAAGGCCAGCACAAACTCTGTGACAGTGAGTTTGCAGGTAAGCTTATGGTCTTTTGCCTTCCGGATGATGGAGACGTCCCCCCATGAATATGACTTGTTTTCAGCCAAGTCGTGTACTGATATGAGCAGGGATGCTAAGTTAACGTCCTTGCCATCCAGGGTGTCCTTCCTGATGCCTGCTGGGACGAGATGCGCAGAGAAGACAGTGGTGCAGATGTCGGGCATACCTGTAAGTGAAGGCACGGGGGTGACGTTGGTGACTGGAGATGGTAGGGGTGCAGCTTGACGTACCTCCAGGGCTCCCACTCTGGCCTGGACGTATTGCAATGCATACTAGCACATTATGACATTACCTTGCAGGGTACAAAGAAAAAAAGAAAAAAAAAACACCCAGCGATTTACTACCGCTTTAAACAGTACAGCTTTGCCACTGACCCACCTGCCACCTGCTTACTGGTCATCACCACATGTGTTTCATTTCTCTTGTTAGCGAGTTCCTAGTGACAGATTGCCATTACTTGTCAATTCAATTGAAAAGCTCAGAGTGTTGTCCCTCCCCCCAGTTTTAATTTTGCTAGGATGATTATTACAATATAAAAACAGGTTCACTACCATATATTAGCTGGACTAAAAGGACATATTTAAAAATGTTTAATGAGGGCATAGCTGGATTCAATTATACTTTATCTTTTGCCCTGGATTCTGCTTTAATTGGCAACTGCTGTGGCTCTTGACTTATGTCACTGTTACATAAGCATTTTGTTTTAAGCATGCTGCTTTGTACTTGGCTACCGCAATAAGCATACCATAAAATCACAGCGAAAAGCTTACTAAATAACATCAAGGATGGACTAAATTCCCAAAGATATCTCCCATTAGAACAAATCCCCAGTATGATCTACAGAAGACAACCAATCCTAGCAATTTAACCTTTATTGCAATAATTAAAAAAGACCACTATGACATATTGGATATATAATTAGATCTGTAAAATAAAGCCTGTAAAATCAATAAAGTCAGGCTAATGTCTTAATATGGCTTTAATTAATATAATAAAGGTTATGCTTTACATGTAAGTTTCTTCTTTATTGAACATTACTCTTATGAAGTGCACTTTATAGAATATAGCTTATGTTTTCAGTGATGTTTCTCTTGGTTTCAAAATATGAAATGTGAGAAGATGCACGCATATCTCCATTTCTACTGCATGGTGCAAGTTAGTAATAAAAAAGGCAGGGATGACTGGGGTTGCTATATTATTTTGGAAGAGGCTATACGTTTATGCTCCCTGTGTTGTAACCCCTCTGTATTATATATTGAATATTTTGGTGTTTTTTGTGGGGAGAAAACACCTGGTTATATGCATAGATAACTATTTTTACATGTTGGCACTGTCCAACCTCCTAAACATTGTATTTTTTCCAGGGCTGGATCTAGCCTATCTGATATGGGGGTGCAGTAATCAAAGTCAGGGGGCATTATGTCAATAGTGTGACAGAGACACAGGAAACCAGTATTCCCTGTTTCCTGGGCATACTTCTATACTACAAGTCACAACTAGTATCTAAGTAACATCTAGTATGTATTAAGCTGTCTTTAGAGCAGGATGATTAAAGACAACCTGTCTCCCCTATATCTGGTGTGCCATACACAGTCCTCGCTCACATAAAGAGTCATCATTAGATCCCCTCTTTGCATTAGTTGTCCCTATATGAGTGTCACTTACATCAATTGTCCTAATCAGAGTTGCCCTTTACATAAACTGTCCACACCAAAATGTCCCTTACATCAATTGCCCCATCAGAGTCCCCTAACATCAAATGTCCCCAGCAGAGTGCCCCCTTAAATCAATGTCCCCATCAGAGCCCCCATTATATTAGATGTCCCCATCAGAGTGCCCCCTTACAGCAGAGTACCCTTCACATCAATTGCCCCTGTCAGATCAGTGCATGCACTCTCTGAGACCTGGGGGGTGGGCGCAACTAAAGTCTGGGGGGGGGGAGACAGCCCACCGTCCAGCACACCCCTAGATACGGGCTTGATCTTTTCCCATTGTGGATGTGCATCACTTGACCTTGGTCTAGAGCTCATTTCATCTCCAGCTGTGTCTGCTTGCCCCACATTGGCACTATATGTCCACAATCTCTAGAGCAGGGGTCTCAAACTGGCAGCTCTTCAGCTGTGGCGGAACTACAAGTCCCATCATGCCTCTGCCTGTAGGAATCTGTCAGAAACCATGAAATCAGGCCGAGACAGAAGTACAGTTAAATCACACTTGTTTAACCGGTTCAATACCAGGCAATTTCACCCCCTTCCTTCCCAGGCCAATTTTTAGTTTTCAGCGCTGTCGCACTTTAAACGTCAATTGCGCAGTCGTGCGATGTTGTACCCAAAAGAAATTGACGTCCTTTTTTTCACCACAAATAGAGCTTTTTTTTGGTGGCATTTGATCGCCTCTGCGGTTTTTATTTTTTGCGCTATAAACAAAAGAAGAGCGACAATTTTGAAAAAACACAATATTTTTTACTTTTTGCTATAATAAATATCCCAATTTTTTTTTTTAGAAACACATTTTTTCCTCAGTTTTGGCCGATACGTATTCTTCTACATATTTTTGGTAAAAAAAATCGCAATAACCGTATATTGATTGGTTTGTGCAAAAGTTATAGCGTCTACAAAATACAGGATAGATTTATGGCATTTTTTAAAAAAAAAATTTTTTTTATTTTTTTTAGCGGCGATCGCGATTTTTTTTGGTGACTGCAACATTATGGTGGACACATCGGACACTTTTGACACATTTTTGGGACCAATCACATTTATACAGCGATCAATGCTATAAAATTGCATTGATTACTGTGTAAATGTGACAGGCAGTGAAGGGGTTAACCACTAGTGGGCGGGGAGGGGTTAATATGTTTCCTAGGGAATGATTCTAACTGAAAGGGGAGGGGACGCACTAGGGGAGGAGACCGATCAGTGTTCCTCCGTTCTGGGAACACAGATCGCTCTCCTCAGAGCTGACAGGCTGTGGATCTGTGTGTTTACACACACAGATCCACATGCCGGCCCGGTTAACGGGCAATCGCGGGTGCCCGGCGGACATCGCGGCCGCCGGGCACACGCACCGGGTCCCGAGGAACGCGGCGGGTGCGCGCGCGCGCTCCCGGCGGCACGCGCGTGCCCCCTAGACGGCCGGGAATCCCAGGACGTCATATGACGTCCACCCAGGATGGGAGATCCCATCTGTGGACGTCATATGACTATGGGTGGGTAGGGAAGTGGTTAATAATAAAAGTAAAACAAACAAACGTAGTCAAAACATAGCCAAAGTTCAGTAACGGGAATGGATAGTCAGCCAAGCCAGAAGTCAGGGATCAAAGTATTGGAACAGCAAGCAGGGTCTGGAGCCAGAAGGGATGTCAGCATAGCAAGCCTTGAACAGGATCGCAGGAGATAGTTTCTGTAATGCTGACCAAGGCGAAGGCATAGAACCTCTGGACTGGACGGCTTAAGTAGGCAGGACTGACGAGCAGGATATCATCAACAGCTGAGTAACTGTGGAGAGATAGGAGCTGGCAATTAGCCGACAGCTGAGAGGCCAGCTCAGAGAAGGAAGAGCTGAGCCCAGTCCTGACAGAGTCATGCTTTTAACTGTCAGCCTCGCAATGCCTCATGGGACTTGTAGTTCTGCAACAGCTGGAGGGCCACCAGTTTGAGATCCTTGCTCTAGAGTATGCTATTTTAGCAAATAAGAGTTTGCCAAATCTGCAAGATAGAGTAGGGCCTTGCCACAGAGGAATTATTTTTATGCAGTTGGCCAGCTTTAACATGTATTGCGATATATGCAAACTAAGAATCCCAATTTTATAAGCAAGAGTTTACTCTATGTAAGGGATTATAAGCGGTTACACCTCTTTAGTATCTCAAGTAGGGATGAGTTTCGTGTTTGAGTCGAACCCATGTTCGACTCGAACATCGTGTGTTCGGTCGTTCGCCGAATTACGAATGATATGGGCCGTTCGCTCCAAATATGAGTGGTGCGTCATGGCCCATAATTCACTGCGGCATCGCAGTGCATTGCTGGCTGATGATTGGCCAAGCATGCACTATGACCCGCATGCTTGGCCAATCACAGCGCCGTCTGAACAGAGAGCCATAATTGGCCAAAGCCAAGGAGGCTTTGGCCAATTATGGCTCAGGTGGTTTAGTACACGCCCCACACTATATAAGGCCACCTGCATGGCGGCCCTGTGTAGTGTGTTCCGGCGTTCAGATAGAGAGATAGAGAGAGAGAGACAGACAGTGTCATTTGATTTAAGTTAAATAGAGTAGGCAGGTCGAGTCAGTTAGCTGCAGTTACAGTGTATTTTGTATATATATGCATCCCAGGTGTTGTGTATATATATATATATATATATATATATATATATATATATATATATATATATATATATATATATATATATATATATATATATATATACACTGTATTCAGTTTAGCTAGATCCTTTTCTTCTCTTCCTAATATACTGACAAGCAGGCAGGTGTTTTTACATTATTTCCAGCTAGTGTACTGTGTACCCCGCACAGTCTCACCTACAGTATAGCAACCTGCAGCCAGGTGCTTGTGTAGGCTCATTGAAGTATTTCCAGCTACTGTACTGTGTACCCTGCACAGTCTCACCTACAGTATAGTAACCTGCAGCCAGGTGCTTGTGTAGGCTCATTGAAGTATTTCCAGCTACTGTACTGTGTACCCTGCACAGTCTCCCCTACAGTATAGCTACCTGCAGCCAGGTGCTTGTGTAGGCTCATTGAAGTATTTCCAGCTATTGTACTGTGTACCCTGCACAGTCTCACCTACAGTATAGCAACCTGCAGCCAGGTACTTGTGTAGGCTCATTGAAGTATTTCCAGCTACTGTACTGTGTACCCTGCACAGTCTCGCCTACAGTATAGCAACCTGCAGCCATGTACTTGTGTAGGCTCATTGAAGTATTTCCAGCTACTGTACTGTGTACCCTGCACAGTCTCACCTACAGTAAAGCTACCTGCAGTCAGGTTCTTGTGTAGGCTCATTGAAGTATTTCCAGTTACTGTACTGTGTACCCCGCACAGTCTCACCTACAATACTGCAGCCAGGTGCTTGTGTAGGCTCTTGATGTATTTCCAGTTACTGTACTGTGTAGCCTGCACAGTTGCACCTACAGTATAGCTACCTGAAGACAAGTACAGGAGTTGATTCTCCTAGCTGCAGTATAATCGGTATATATATATATATATATATATATATATATATCCTAGTTTTGTGCAGCTCACTGCAGGCCAATAGTATGTCTGGAAGGCCAACAAGGAGAGGCAGACAGTCACAAGCCAATAAAAGAGGGCAAGCAGGCTCTGTGTCTAGAGGCAACAGAGCTGGTTGTGGACACAGTGCATCCTCATCGGCAGCTGGCCGTGTAGAGCCGAAACATGCGGAAGACTTGGTCGAGTGGATGACCAAGCCATCTTCATCCTCCTCCTTCTCTCTCACCCAGGCTCAAGGTACTTTGTCTGGCAAAGCAGCTGCCAACGTGGCCTCTTCCCTTGGCTAAATGGCATCAGTGACTCCTTCCCTAGCCCCACCATGGCCTCCTGAGGAGTCCCTCGAACTGTTTGACCACAGTGTTGGGTACATGCTCCAGGAGGATTCCCAGCATTTTGAAGGCTCTGATGATGATACTGAGCTAGATGAAGGCAGTAACATGAGCACGGACAGAGGGGGTGCCCAAGAAGGACAGCAATGTGGCAGTCTCGTTCCCCCTGCTGCAGCATACTGCCAGGTTTGCTCCAGTGATGAGGAGGGAGGGGATGTTGAGGTCACTGACTCAACGTGAGTGCCTGATAGGAGAGAGGAGGAGGAGGAGGCACATCACCAATGAAGCAGGATGCCCTCCAGGGGCCAGCCTAAGGGCAGCACACTGACTGCATCACACCGCAGAGCTCCGCATGTGCAGGGCGCTACTGTCTTTGCACGTTATTCCAAAAGTTCTTTTGTGTGGGCCTTTTTTGAGATGAGTGCATCAGATTGCGCCGCTGCTATTTGCAACATATGTCTCAAGCGTATCTCGCGTGGCCAAAACATCTCCCACTTGGGCACCACATGCTTGACCAGACATATGTTGACCTGCCATGCAGTTCGTTGGCAAGCGTACCTAAAAGACCCACACCAAAGAACAAAGAGGACCTCTCCTTGCTCCTCATCAGCTGGGATCTCCAACCCCACTATACCTTCAGTCCTCTCTGAGACCTGCACTGAGAGGAATGAAGGTGTAGAATTAGGTGTGTCACAGCCAAGTACTTGCGGGCAATCTGCTATCGGTACAGATTGTACCAGGCAAATTTCCCTGGCCCAGCTGCTGCACCGTAGAAAGAAGTTCGCTCCCAGCCATCCACATGCCCAGCGGTTGAATGCTAGCTTGGCAAAATTGCTAGCACTTCAACTGCTACCTTTTCAGTTGGTAGACTCTGCCCCCTTCCGTGAGTTTGTGGAATGTGCGGTTCCTCAGTGGCAGGTTCCCAAACGCCACTTTTTCTCACAGAAGGTGATTCCGGCTCTCTACCGGCATGTGTAAGGCAATGTCTTGGCCTCGCTGGACAGGGCGGTCAGTGGTAAGGTGCATATTACCGCTGACTCATGGTCCAGCAGGCATGGACAGGGACGTTACCTAAGTTTCACGGCACATTGGGTGACTCTGCTGGCAGATGGGAAGGATGCAGGCTGGCAACCCTCCTTGATCCACGTTAAAAGGGTAAGGTTGCGGACCTTATCTTAACGTCGCAGAGAGAGCAGAGGATGAAACATTTTCAGAGGCCTTGCAGAAAGGTCTGTGCAACGCATTCCCAGAGACTGGGAGGTTACAAACTCCTATTCCTGGAAAACGTGTTGCTGAGGCTTTGGTCAGTCAAAGAAGGAGCAGTGGAGAAGGTGGCCGTCTGACCAATGCGTTCAGACAATTTTTTAGTCCGCAGCCCCAAGGTATGATCGGTTCAAGTAACCATTGCCATGGTCTGTTTCACATGGTGCAGGAATACCTAGGGGCAAGATCTGACTTGGACACATTTCCCACCGAAAATCCTCTGGGTTACTGAGTCTTGAGCATGGATCACTGAGGGGTTGCAGTGTTGTGGCACCAGCACCAGTGCCTAAGGCCCAATTTTTCAGCCCCTGTTTAACAGGGGCGTGTAATTACAATTTTTGATGCAATTCTTTGCAGCAGGGTAGTTCCTGCACTCCAACTAGAGTATTTGTGAGGGGTTGCAGTGTTTAGGCTCTAGGACCAGTGCCTAAGGCCCAATTTTTCAGCCTCTGTTTAACAGGGGCGTGTAATTACAATTTTTGATGCAATTCTTTGCAGCAGGGCTCGTTCCTGCGCTCCAACTAGAGTATCTGTGAGGGGTTGCAGTGTTGTCGCACCAGTGCCTAAGGCCCAATTTTTCTGCCCCTGTTCAACAGGGACATGTAATTAGAATTCTTGATCTAATATTTCACAGCAGGGCCCGTTTCTGCACCCACCAAGAGTAACTGTGAGGACTTACAGTGTTGTGGCACCAGCACCACCACCACCAAAGCCCCAATTTTTCTGCCCCTGTTAAACAGGGGCATGTAATTACAATTCTTGATCTAATATTTCACAGCAGGGCCCTGTGAGGGCTTACAGTGTTGTGGCAACACCAACACCTAAGGCCCAAATTTCTGCTGAGTATATAGGGCAGGCCCTTATTTTCAAACATCCAACTTACAAACGACTCCTACTTGCAAACGGATGGAGACAACAGGAAGTGAGATGAAATCTACCCCTAGGAAGGGAAATTCTCTCCTGTAAGAGTTAATATGGGAAAAACATTTCTCCTTTCCACTGATGCTTTATCACCAATCCTTGTTTCACTAACAACCCCAAATTTTCAAAAAACATTTGTCATTGGGACAAAAAGTGAGGTGAAATCTTCTGAAGAGGAGCACAGACAGCAAAACAAATGTCACAGGGGTAACCCTTCCCTATGTTTTCCAAAAAGTTTAAAATAGATTTCTTTGCTGGATCTAAACACGTTAAAAATGTACCAAAATCACAAACAGATTCTACTTAACAACAAACCTACAGTCCCTGTCTTGTTTGCACCACCTGTATACTGCTGTTCAGAGTATATATGGCCTGGTGGCCCCACACCTTTCCTTTTTTTAATTTGGGTGTGGGGTTCCCCTTAATATCCATACAAGACCCAAAGGGCCTGGTAATGGATTGGGGGGTACCCATGCCGTTTGTCTCACTGATTTTCATCCATATTGCCAGGACCCGACATTACATTAAAGCCGTTTTAAATGACTTTTATTCCTTTAAAAATGTGATTTTGTGCAGGGACTGTTCTAAGCACGGGAAACACGCGCCACTTTACAGGCATACTATAGACACCCCCTAGGTACGATATTTAAAGGAATATTTCATTTTATTTTTTTTTTTTACTTTAAGCATCATTAAAATCACTGCACCTGAAAAAAACTGCCATTTTTAAAACTTTTTTTGCATTGATATATGTCCCCTATACCATGCAAATTAGCCTTTAAAATTAGCACTTTTGATTTTGAACGTTCGAGTCCCATAGACGTCAATGGGGTTCTAACGTTCGTGCGAATTTTCGGTCCGTTCGTAGGTTCTGGTGCGAACCGAACCGGGGGGGTGTTCGGCTCATCCCTAATCTCAAGTGTTGTCAATATGGAAGCTATTTATGATCTAAAGATTCATATCTCCATTTCTATTGCATGGTACAGGTTAGCAATAAAAAAGCAGGGATGCCTGAAGACACAATATTATCTTTTTATGAAGTTATACGTTTATTCTCATTCTCTGTAATACGGATTATTTTGGCTTTTTTGGGGGGGTAGGGGGGACACACCTGGTTATGTGCCTAGATAACTATTTTAACATGCTAGTACTGTCCACCCTTCTACTCTTTCGATTACTACAATTCATACAACATGGAGGGAGAGTCTTTCCCACCAAGTACAATTTTTGTCTGTTTTTTTTCAGGTCTGGTTCATCTTGACATGGTAGCTTGATAGTGAATCAGTGCACCTCTCAAGGTGACATTGGTATTCTCTCTCTGGGCTAAAACTGGTAACAAGCTCTGACTTTTCAGTGGAATTCTAGTACTGGAACAGGAAAAGGGGAGGCAGAAAAGGAACATGGCCAGCATGGTTGGCATTCTACAACATGGCGTGTCTCAACCTCCCACTGGGCAGCTAAAGGGCAGCATGACTCAGCTTCAGGATGGGGTTCAAGTGGGTCAAAAATATGATATGAGGACTCTGGAGCCGAGTGCATACAGACCTTGGCTCCAAAGTCAGTAGGGCTTAGTAGTGATTTAAAAGTTTAAGCTCTTTAATAAACATGGGTTCCACTATTTTGCCATAAAGTTGACTGACTTTATTTGAGGTATATTTTGGAAGGAGAAGGGATGAAATGGGTCATCCAGACCTTAGAGGCAGTTTACTCTGCCATTGCTGAGCTTTTATTTATTTTCCTGACTTCATTTTGTTAGGGCTTGTTTAGACTTGCTACATCAGACAGATGGCCATTAATGCACCTATTGAAGACAGGACTGGGGTTGGGGGGAGGACTGCTTTTGAAAGACAATTCTCTTGCATTTCATTACATCGTATTCTTTGTAACTTGATTTGCTTGTTTTGATTAAGTGACATCACTGGCTTTCCTGTACTTTCACTAAAGGGAAGAAGATTACATATGAAACAAAGTGAATTAATTAAAGTCCTAACATAATAGATTGCCAATTTACCTCCCACATTCAGTTATTTTATGAGAAACAGGCAGTTTTTAGCCCTAAGCTAACCTCATTTGGTCAGTTTGATTCCACTGTTATGTTTTTTTTTTAAGCTAGAAACCCACACTGTAGCCATCTTGCTTACAATATATGTTATTCTGTGTTTGATTAGATCATTTTTTGTAATATGTTAATGCATGTTGGATATGGTTAATTGAATACAAAATATGTGATCTGTGATGATTGACTTTTAGCCAAATTGCAGTTAAAGCATGTGTTTTGGACCTGTTTTGTCATATCTTTATTATTAGCTATATCCCCCTGAGGAGATATCATCGTTTTTAGCCCCAAAAAAACAAGGATGGGAAATGAGGGAAGAGATGTCACTCGAGTATAAAAACACAAACAGTAAGGAAGAGCTGAACAATAAGAAGGGTGTGGGGTGCTGGATTTTTCAGGAATTCTGGTTGAATACTAGGTCTGGTTTGGGAGGAAGTCCACTTTAGTTGGTTCTCTAGAATGTGACAGCTGTGGGTCAGCTCAAATCTCATATTGACTGAGGTTGCAATGAGAAGGGGATATAATTTATTCTATCAGGTCTTTATTAGTGAGGATGCAAGGAGGAAAGAGACAGACAGGTTGTGTGGCATCCACAAATTAATAATATTAAAAGTCCCATTCAGTAAAAAGCCAACCTGTTTTGGGCATTCAAATGTTCCCCCTTTCTCAGGGCTATAAAAGATTAATAAGTCACCCATTCAGGTGGTACACATAAGATAAGCATGTATTCAGTAGAAGTGTATAGGAATGAATAAAGGATTACCACACTAAATATAGGACAAATATATAAATATATAATTTATACCTTATTCATTAGTTCTGTATTCATCTTGTACACATGTCTACTGAATACATATACTAACCTTATGTGTACCATCTAAATAGAGTGCTTATTGAACTTCCTATGTAATCCTTTGTAGTCCCTATTAACAGGAACTATTTGAACCACCAATACACATTGGCTTTTCACTGATTGTAGAATTTGATAAAATTCTGAACCACGCACAACCTTTATGGTACTTTCCGCTTTGCCTCCTCTGTAATAAAGACATGACAGAAGTTCTAACCCTTCCTCAAATGTTTTTATCGCTGTTCCGGTAGGAGATGGTTTATTCCTGTCCCTATGACACCCTGTTATAGAGACTAGAAGTTAGAGGATTTCTCCCCAAAAAGTTAAACTGAGAGCAATAAAAACCTTACAAAAGCTCTGACTGTTTCTACTCTACCAAAACTGAAAAAAAAAATGTTGATTATAGATTTTTATAGTCATGTTATTTGGATCAAGATTGGAGAAAACAATGAATGTAGGTAATAGCAAGCAGGACTGACCTAAAACTTTATACTTCTTTTTTTTAGCATTTTTTTAAACGTATTTCTATTGAAAATCTATGTAGTGACAGTATAACCATGAATATATAATCAGCCACGCATATAACTGGTTATTCTTTGTCAAACAAGCAGAATGTGTATATCATAGTGATATTGTCACAAAACCTAAGCATGCATTTTAGAATACAAAAACATTTTTGAATAACAGAAAAAATAGCACATTGGAGTTGATTTATTAAAGGAATAGCGACTGTTCATTTAGCTGAGTGAATGTTCACTAATCTTAGTAAATAAGCTCAGTAAATAAGCACTTTCATTAACCAATCATGTGCTAACAAAACTCTGATTTGTTTCATTTCCACTTGCACAGGATTGTGTATTCAACATGAGCACAGGTTGACCCCTATTTACTATCATTCATTTTGCAAAGTGAACACTCTATTTTTCAAAGTGAACATTTACTTTGCTAAGTATAAAGCCTCTATGTTGCATTGCAATTCTTTATGCTACATTTTAGGTGTCTTGACCTGATTTTTTTGAATCAAGATGACTGAATCAAGTATATTGTACCACAGCAGTCTTTATGGTGCTATTCAAGCCATAAACATGTAAAGCCCTATATTTTTTAAATCCTACGCTGGATTTTAGAGATCGTTTGATACTTTTCATCTAGTAACACAAACTAAAATAAGATGTGTACCCCTGGGCTAGTCTACAGCAATGCTATCGTTATATTTTATGGTCAGGTTTTTGTTCATTTATATTTCCTTTTCAGTTTTTTTTAGTGAACACCTTGAAGCCTGTTGGGCCATTATTCCATCCTGGCCGGCTTGGCGTGCCAGCCCACCTTACCAATTGGGTGCTTGTTTTGTTATTTTATCATCATGCTATGCTCTTATGTATTTTATTGTCCCCTCTTGGGAAATACTTTTATATCATGTGACGAATAAACTTTGTTATATTTTATACCTTGTATTACTTTTTCACACTCCCCTAACCTGCCTATAAAGTTCACGCTGGGGCAATTTCTTTTTTAGAGAAAAAAAAGAAGAAAAAACGCGCAATGAAAATTAGTAAATGATATTGACCTTCTATGCTGCAGAGTCCTATATGTGACACAAACACACAAATTTGAATGGGAAAAGAAGTTGACTTGCGCTAAAACAAAAAAAAAAAAAAAAAACTAACACATGTATGGTTGCAAAGGTGCAAAGGTAAACCTTATGTGAACATATAATATAATGTGACAACACCAAATTAGGGTGATGAATGAAAACAACCTCCCCTTAAGTAAAAGCTAAAAAAATGGATTATAAAAATTATATATAAAAAAAATCCATGTACAAAAATTATATATAAAAGTCCATATACAAGAAGCCCCCCAAAAAAGTGCAGTAATGTGCAAAAAAATTAATTGAATGAAATCCCAGATGTGTGAGTCCACCACCATAGATGAAGTGCCTGGCCGCTTACCGGAACCCCATGACCCCCCGTTACAGAGGGTCTAACTGGGCATTGTAGTCTTGTTGCTTCGGAGACACATGGAGACAGGATGTTAACATTCCATTGAGAGCTGGGCTTTATCTTTCCCTGTGGATCCATTCGCACCACAGCTTCTGAGGTTTCATTCCGGTTCCATCCTGATTCCTGGGTTGCCCGAAGCAACAAGACTACAATGCCCAGTTAGACCCTCTGTAACGAGGGGTCATGGGGTTCCAGTAAGCGGCCAGGCACTTCATCTATGGTGGTGGATCCACACATCTGGGATTTCATTCAATTAATTTTTTTGCACATTACTGCACTTTTTTTGGGGGCTTCTTGTATATGGACTTTTATATATAATTTTGGTACATGGATTTTTTTTATATATAATTTTTATAATCCATTTTTTTAGCTTTTACTTAAGGGGAGGTTGTTTTCATTCATCAACCTAATTTGGTGTTGTCACATTATATTATATGTTCACATAAGGTTTACCTTTGCACCTTTGCAACCATACATGTGTTAGTTTTTTTTTTTTTTTTTGTTTTAGCGCAAGTCAACTTCTTTTCCAATTTCTTTTTTAATTGCATTTTGGATGTTGGCAGGTTTCTTGGGATTTCTACAGTGCTCCTCCCCCTTCAAATGGTGGGTAGATAGGTTAAGTGAAATAAAACAACATAAAATATCTAGTATATAGTAGCATATAATTAATTCCTGACCGATTACACACTGACCGAAATTAAATATCATTAAACATTACAATACAGGCATACCCCACTTTTAAGTACACAATGGGGTTTATTTACTAAAGCTGGAAAGTGCAAAATCAGGCTCACTTTTGCATAGAAACCAATGAGCTTCTAACCCCAGCTTGTTCAATTAAGCTTTGGTAATAAAACCTGGAAGCTCATTGGTTTCTATGCAGAAGTGAGCCTGATTTTGCAATTTCCAGCTTTAGTAAATAAACCCCATTGTGTACTTAAAAGTGGGGTATGCCTGTAAATATCACAATAAATGTCACAATAAAAATGGGTAAAAATGAAAGAATAAAAAATAATAAAGAAGAAAAAAGAAGGAATAAAAGGCCGAAAATTGCATCTATATTTAAAAACAGTCTCTCTGATTATATCATTGTCAGTGTCACCATTTCTGACTGTATGGTTTATTATTCCAAGCTTGACCTTGAGTAATGTTGTATGTAAAATCTGAAATTGTTTCTGCATGTCCCTCCATGCAAATAAGAAATAAAAATGAGGTCTAATTGTTATTTCCCTAATTAATAGTCTTAATTTCATCACCTTTGCCATGAATCTGACACAAATATTACTTAGGGAACATGTTTTATTATGGCACTTTATGTATATGTTCACTTGAACCAATGCAAAGCATTTATAGGTTTCCTCTCCCATTTCACAGAATTAGATTCACAAAAGGATACATTCTTGTTAAGGTTTTCCATAGTAATAGTTTTGATCATTAAGTACAAAATGTTCTTCCTAAATAAATAGTATGAAAGATGTAAATATGATATTTTAAACAGAACAGAACCTCTTAGCTGAAATTGTATTTTGCTTACATTGATCTTGGAGGGTCCTCAACAGCTCGTCTTATTTTACAATTATACTCAAAGATAATTAATATTGCATGCTGCCCTGAAGATGAAATTATCCACAGGAGACAGAATTGATTCTCACATCAATTGTTTTTCCATGGCACACAGAGTTTACTTTATTTGAAAAAATGCACGGATCAGTTAAATTTGTCATGGGTCTGAATGAAGAAATGTACACAATCACACATTGAAGAAAATAATATTGGGAAGGCCAAGAGCAATGGCAGGCTATATGTTCAATACTGAGATGAGCTCTGGGTGAAAAAACCTCACTAAGGCAGCATAGCTAATATATTTATAAATATCAGGTAATGTCACTTTAAGAAGGAAAAAAATGTTATAACCAAGGAAGACAATAGTCAATCTAAAGGGGATATGCAGCATAATTTCTTGCTCCATATCTTAGTTTATGATTATCACTTTAAGGGCTCGTTTACACTTGCTCATAATACTGACGCTTATCAAACGCGCCTATAGCATTAATGCGCATTATAGGTGTGGGTTGATAAGCATTTAATGAGCATTAAATACACTCCCCCAAATGCCCTATGTGCGTTAGCAGTGTGGTTGGCAAGCGTTTTTGGCTTGTTAAAACTGCAGCCTACAATAGCTGGTTGCAAAGAAGCAGGCCAGGAAGACGGAAAGCCGGCCACCGCATCCTTAACAACCGATGAGTCATCAGCCTTCAGCTGGCTTCCCCGCTGATGGCTGAATGTAAAATAAATAATTGTCAGCAATAAAAAAATCGGGGAAAAACCGGCGCGGGGTCCCCCCTCCCAATTCATACCAGGCCCTTCAGGTCACAACAAAATGTTTTTTAAAAATGCCATGGGTTCCCCCCAAAATCCATACCAGACCCTTATCCGAGCATGTTGCTCGGCAGGTCAGGAAATGGAGGGGACGAGCGAGCGAACACCCCACCCCCCCTCCAAAACCATGCCCTCAACATGGGGGGAATGCCCCCCCCCCCAACCCCCAAATCACCTTGTCTCCATATTGATGGGTACAAGGGCCTCTTCCCCACAACCCTGGGCAGTGGTTGTGGTGGTCTGCAGGCAGGGGGCTTATAAAAATCTGGAAGCCCTCTTTAACAAGGGGACCCCCAGATCCCACATCACCCCATGTGAATGAGTATGGGGTACATTGCACCCCTACTCAATCACCAAAAAAAGTGTAAACAATAAATGGAAACACAGACACAGTTTTTGACAATTCCTTTATTAAAAATAAAAAATAATGTTCCCCGGTGTAGATCCATCAGACCTGAAAAAAGAAAAAAAGCTCCACCCACAACAAAAGCTACCACCGTCTGCCTTCTCCGCAGTTTGACTGTACTTGAATAAGTACGGAGCAGGGCTACCCTGCAACGTCACCTAGTGACACCGCCCTCTTGTGATGTCACCGACCCAGCATGCACCAGAGTGGTTGCGGTGAGTTACCAAAGACTTCAAAGGAAGGCATTGAAAGGCTTCAATTTTGAAGTGAAGTGACGCGAAGTGATGCTAGCGCTTCATGTTTTTATAATGCGAACAGCACTGTGTGCTGTCCATTGTATCATTTGCTTAGGCGTTCGAGGGGCATTTTTTAACACCCCTCAAATGCCTTCTTTTAATGCCAGTGTGAACTTAGCCTAAAGCTGGCCCTACACTTTGAGAATTTTAGCAAGTTCCTGATGAACCAGTTGGAAGCAACGGAGCCAGATGCCAAACAGCAGATGGTTCCAATCATATGCTGTTGCCGTTAGTTTATTCTGACAGCTGCTAGTGTTGGCTGTCAAAATATAATAGCCACAGTGAGAGATTCATCGAATGTATAGCATTATTATAGTATTATTATGGCAGGCCTTTATATAGCCAAGACATTTTATGCAGCATTTTACATACTGTATATTCACAGCAGTCCCTGCTTTCTCTTGGGAGCTTACAATTCTAAGGTCCATATGTTACATGCATACTAGGGCCAATATAGAAAAGATCCAATTAATCTACCAGCATGTCTTTGGAGTGTGGAAGGAAAACAGAGTACCTGAAGGAAATCCACTCAAGTACAGGGAACTCAAACTCTATGCAGATAATGTCCTGACTGGGAGTCAAACCTGAGACCCCAGTGCTGCAAGGCAGGAGTGCTAATCACTAATCTACTCAGCATACAGAAAGATTGTTTCTGGGTATAAATGCATAAGGCTTGCAATTCCCGAACCAGCAACTACCCGCAGTAAAAATACACTGATAAGCAAAAATGCACGGGACAGCCATTCATTTTGAATGGCACCCCCATGCATGTAAAATCACAGTGCCGGTGCTGGAACCACAGGAAAATTGCATGGTCAAACAGACCATGTGATTTCCCTGTAGCTGTGTTTTCAAAAAGGTGCATGCACAGGCACAGCAGCCCATTCATTTGAACGAGCCGCCATGCCCACACAAACGCGGGCCACAAAAACACATAGGTGTGAACCTAGTGTAAGGGATGAAAAAAAAGAAAGATGAATGTGACCACAGGCTTGGCAATGTAAGTAAATGATTTTTTAAGTAACAAAAAAACATGAAAAAAGCAAGATCAAAGTAACTACAGGTTTGAAAATGTAAGTAAATGATTTTTCAAGTAACAAACATAATAGTTATGTATATATTTTTTGCCATCGTGCTTGCAGTGAACCTGTGCTTTTCCCATGCAGAGCAAAGTAACAGATTCAGTTTATCTTGTCCCCAGCAGAATCCATTTAGCAGCCCTGGTATGATGGCCACTTTGTTCAATTGCTTGGTATGAGGAAAAACAGGCTGGTGACAGCGCCCAATCGCCACCAATCAGCCAAGCAGCACCACTGTCACATGAGTTGAATCGCATACTCCTACATGCCTGGAAGCAATGCTTCTCCTGGCAGTTGCACAGAACAGCAGAGGTGTGAAGGAAATGTGAGTATATGATGCTGTGTAGATGTGTCTTTTATCGCCTATGTTTAGGTAAAAAATACATTTTTAAATTCAGCACAAAGGATGATACTTACATTTAATAGGAAGTGTTTTTTTAACACAGTACAGTGTCAACAGAGCAGCCAGCTACGCTCCCTGATCACTAGCCATCCCAGCACAGTGTCACCATACCAGTACAGCCAGTCAGTGTCCCTGATTGCTAATCTCCCCCATACAGTGTCATCATACCAGTGCAGCCATTGTCCCTGATTACTAGTAACCCCATTACAGTATCACCACACCAGTGTAGCCAGTGAGTGTCCCTAAACACCACCACACCAGTACAGTGTCACCAGACCAGTGCAGCTAGCCACAGTGTCCCTAATCACTACTACACTAATCCCAGTTCTGGCAGATCGGTGTAAGCCAGCAACCTTGTTCCTGAACTCTGGTAATGAATAAGCGCACGTGAAGTGTGCGAAACGCGTCTACCCAGCATTCTGATTCCTGTAGTTTTTGGGATGTCCAAATAAAAAGGATTCTGATCTACAGTGGTGTGCGGCCATTTCTTCTAAATTAATTGTGTGCAGAGGTCGAGCACCTACTGGATCTTACGCTTCCTGGTCTCACCTGGAGCGGTGGGTGTGTCTTTTTCCATTCCTGAACCCTGCCACACCAGTATAATGTCACCAGACAATTGTAAGCCAGAAACAGTGTTTCTGATTACACCCACACAAGTTCAAGTGTCATCAGACCAGTGCCTCCAAAAACAGTGTTCCTGTTGGATGCCACATGAGTCCCAGTGTCACCAGAGCAGAGTAAGCCAGTAACAGTGATCCTGGTTGCCATAACACCAGTCCCAGTGTTACCAGACCAGTTCAGACAGCAACAGTGTTCCTGATTGCCAGCACACCAGTCTCAGTGCCACCAAACTAATGTAGCCATCAGCACCATTCCTGATAACCACCAGACGAGTCCAAGTGTCACCAGACCAATGTAAGCCAGCAACAGTGTAACTGATCATCACCACACCAGTCCCAGTTTCACCAGACCAGTGTGAGTAAGCAACAGTGTTCCTGATAACTAGCCACACCAGTCCTAATGTCACCAGATCATTGTAAGCCAGGAAATTAGATGCCTAATTTATGTCCTTGAAAACCGGAAGGCGCTCCTTGCATTTTGGGTCCCTCCAGGTGGCTAGGATGTAAAAAAGGTCTCACATATGTGGTATCCCCATGATTGGGAGGTATAGCAGAGAGTGTTTTGGGTTTAAAGTCTAAATTTACGCACGCTGTGTGTGAGAAATGTCTTATTTTTTCTTTTTTGACATGTGTGTGTACAATACAATACGAGTGTGTAAAAAATTCAATTTAATTTACTTTCACCATTTTTCAAAAACTTGAGGCAAAAATGTAATATTCCAAAGACTCACCCTGCATCTAATTAAATATACTGGAGGGTTTACTTTGCAAAATGTGGTCATTTTGTGGGTGTTTGTCTTCTCCTGGCACATCAGGGTCTCAAGGAGTATGACGTAGTCAGAAAATCAGAAGAATTATTAATGTCCCTTAAAAGCCTGAAAGAGTTTATGCCTCTCTATGCATACTCTGGAGAATTAGAAGAATGTGTTTTAGGGCGTAATTGTAAATATGTCAATGCTACGTGGGATAAATCACTTGTTAAACTGACAACTGTGTGAAATAAAACCAAATTTGATCTACTTTCTTAATGAAAAAAAAAGTGACAAAAAGATTACAACTTCAAAAAACTCACCATGCTTCTTACTAAATACCTTGTAATGCATTAGAGTTATCAGCTGAAATCCCAACCATGGCACTACCTGCCTGGAGTTTGTATGTTCTGCCTGTGTTTGAGTGGGTTTCCTCCGGGAACTCGTTTCCTCCCGCACTCCTAAGACATGCTGGTAGGTTGATTCGCTCCTGTCTAAATTAGTCCTAGTATGTGTATGTATGAATGTGAGTTAGAGACCTTGGATTGTAAGCTCCTTGAGGGCAGGGACTGATTTGAATGTAAATTAGTCATGTAAAGTGCTGTGTAAACTCAGGTTGCTATATAAGTAGCTGCAATAAACAAATACAATGGGGTTGATTTACTAAAGGCAAAAAGACAGTGCACTATGCAAAGTGCAGTTGCCCTCTGCAAGTGAAGTTGCCCCAATGCTTAGTAAATGAGGTAAGGCTTCACTTTGCAAAGAATACCCAATCATGTGCAAGGAAAATAAAAAAAAACAGCATTTTTGCTTGCATATGATTGGATGATGGAAGTCAGCAGAGTTTCTGCTCATTTACTAAGCTCTGAAGCAAGTGCACTTGCAGATTGCAACTGCACTTTGCAAAGTGCACAGTCTTTTTCCCTTTTGTAAATCAACCCCATTGTGTATACCTTTCATAAAAGGGATCATTTTGGGGGTGTACGTGAATGTACCTTTAATGAAGTATTTAGTTAGCTTAGGCGGGCAGCACAGTAGCTAAGTGTTTAGCACTTCCACCTAGCAGCATAGGGTCATCGGTTTGAATCCTAACCACAGCATTACCTGCCTGAAATTTGCCTATTCTTCCTGCGCCTGCGTGGGTTTCCTCCGGGTACTCTGGTTTCCTCCCACAAAGACATGCTGGTGGGTTAACTGGCTCCTGTCTAACTTGGCCCATGTATGTTTGAATGTGAGTTAGGCACCTTAGATTGTAAGCTCCTAGAGGGCAGGGACTGTTGTGAATTTACAATATGAACGTGTAAAGCGCTGTGTAAAATTGATGGTGCTATATACAGTAAGTTCTATAATAATAACTTAAAAAAACGTAAATAACGTAAAAAAAAAAAAATTAAACTGCATTCACTTTATTTATCCAATCAAGAACTCTGCAAAATCTTATTTTTAAATACCTCTCTACTTAATTTTGTATTCTGATAAAACACAGCTTTACTTTATTCATAAAGATAAATGAACATTCTCTGCTCCCAGGAAAATCAAGCTCAGTGTCCTAGAATGTTTATACAGCCAGTGATGTGCTGGGACACCTGACCTGCATACTTGTTCCAGGTCAGTGACTCACTAAGTAGTAAAACAAAGATTAGGATGACATTCCCATAGAATGCATCTTTAAAAAAACAAGCCAGCAATAGCAGATTCTGTATTTCTATCATGACAGATTTCTTTAATAGGGGTGTGCAAACAGTTCAGCCCGAGCATAAGTTTGGGCCGAACTTTCGCTGTTTGGCGTGTAGCCCAACAAATGGGTCGTTATACTGTTTGCCCCCCCGAACCGACCACAATACATTGCGGCGTTGAACAATGCATTGTAAGCCCTGATTGGCTGAAGCAGTGAAAGCTTCAGCCAATCAGGACACAGAGCACTGTCAGAGTCATGATTGGTCGCTGTCATCATGATTTTATCCAATCATGGCTCATTCCCGCCCCACAGTATAAATGTATTCTTTCAATGGCAGCCATTTTCAGTGTGATTTCGGCGTGGGGAGAGATAGAACAGGGCTCTGTTCAGTGCTATCATTTAGTTAGTGTGTTATACTGTGCTATTTTGCTTCAATTGTCAGTGTAGAATATTAGTTTAGTGTCAGTCTAGGGATGATGTGAGTGTAGTGAGGAGGACCATCAGTGTGCAGCTAGAGTAGGGACAGCTCAGATAGTTTCAGTGTAGTGTAGGAAGACTGTGTCAGTAATCTTTACATTAGTATATAGCTTGAGTAGGAGTAGGGACAGTTCAGATAGCGTCAGTGTAGTGATGGTTGAACACCGTCTATTTGATTGCGTTACTGCCAGTTTAATGCCATATAGTTTTGTGTGCATTTCTGCCAGTTTAATGCATAACAACCAGGCAACCAGCATTTTCACATGGAGTTGAGCATTGACAGCGCATTTATTTCTCATAGGAAAGGATTGTCATAAGTGTGCTCATCTTCCCCATCTCTTCCTTAGGAATCAGTAGCTCCAAGTAATGTCTCTTACTGGTTTCACATCTTGATATAACTGAACATATAGTTGAATCTAAGCAAAAATGCAAAGTATCTATTCAGGTTGTCTGAGTATGCTGAAAGCTTTGTAGAGACATTGATAACATCCATGGCCTGTCATGATAAAAGGTTTTAGGCAATCCATAGACGGTGTACATTTCTTTCCTGCAAGCACGGGTGCCAGGAAAGATATTTGCACGATTCCCCCATCAACAAAGACAGGGGGTGCAGGACGGGCAGGGGAAGTCATCCCCACCGGGAGAAGACAGTAATTATTGCTAGAGGCTATAGCAGCCTCTTGTGATTATCGGTAAGCTGGTTGTACCCAAGTTGATCGATCAATCAACTTGGTACATTCAACCTGCCAATTAATTGTTCGAATCTTGGCCGGTTCCTGCTGAACCAGAGGAGATTCAAACTGTCTATGGCTGGCCTTTGGCTCCTGTATACAGACCATACTTAGCTAGAGAAGGCAAAAAGTATTGTCAAAGTGATACTTTTTAGTAGCTAACTAAAGCTGCCTATACATTGTTAGTTTGCTATCATTCTGCTGGCAGACTGAACGGAAAAAAAATAAAAATAAAAAACAGATTCCTCCATCCACACATTCATCCACACAAAGAAAGTGGATGGAGGAATTTCCCCTGCAGAGACATCATATTCTGGAAGCAGCATCCAGAGCCACCAGAATACACTGCTCAGCGATGACGCGTCCCTTCAACAGAATTTTATTAAATTTCAATCCTTGTATGACCAGCTTAAAAAATATTAACAAATACAATCTTCTGAATGTCAGGTTCCTTCTATAGGTATGTTGAAAAATTAAAGCTGAGGTGTCAGAGTACAAAATATATACAGATTCTGAACAAAGGCACTGTATGCATTGCTACAAAAGCTTGAACTTTTTAATATTGTTAAATTCCAACTTCAGTAAAACTAACCCTTCTTTGCAGTAGAGTTGCACCCCTACTGGAAAGGTTCACTTGCTCGCTCATGTCTAGTGGACAGAAAAGCCATTTTGCTTAACCACTTGCTGACCAGCCGCCATTGTTATACGGTGGCAGGTCGGCTCTCCTGCGCAAATTGCTGTAGCTGCACAGTGGCTCGCGCCGGCGCGACATCGGGCGGGAGCGTGCCTCTGGGGGCGTGCTCTCACTCCTGCTACACACTGTGGGAGCGTGCCCGCAGGTTGGGTGGACTCCATGTCCGCCGGCGGCACGCGATCGCCTATTACACAGGGAGAACAGAAAACTGTCTTTGTAAACAAGGCGATTCCCCATTCTGACAGGGGACATGACAGGGATCTACTGTTCCCAGTGATCGGGAACAGTGATATCTGTCATGTCCCAGGCAGGATATGGTATATGTATTATAGCAAAAAGTAAAAGAAAGTTCCCTTCAGTGTCACCTATCAGTGCCCATCAGTGCCACCTATCAGTGCCCATCAGTGCCATCTATCAATGCAGCCTCATCAGTGCCTCCTCATCAGTACCCACAAATGCCACCTCATCAGTGCCACCTATCAGTGTCCATTAGTGCTGCCTATCAGTGCAGCCTCATCAGTGCCTCCCCATCAGTGCCCTTTAGTACAGCCTCATCAGTGCCCATCAGTGCTGCCTCATTAGTCTCACCTTGTCAGTGCCCATCAGTGCAGCCTATCACTGCCCATCAGTGCAGCCTCATCAGTGCACATTAGTGAATGAGAAAAATTACCTGTTTGCTAAATTTTATAACAAACTCTGAGCAACTTTTTTTCCCCAAAATGTGTGGTCTTCTTTCGTTTTTTTATTTGTGTGAAAAAAATGATATGATATTTCATATGGGTACAGTGTTGCATTACCATGCAATTGTCATTTAAATTGTGACAGCGCTGAAAGCTGAACATTTTGGCCTGGGCAGGAAGGGGGATTAAAGTGCTCAGTAGGCAAGTGGTTAACAAAGTTTTAAACAAGTAAATATGATATACTTTCCTATCTATTCACTAATCCTAGTAACATAATGATTAAAAATAGTCAATGCTGATTGAGGGAGTTCCTCTTTAGGAATATATATTTTTTATATATATATATATATATATATATATATATATATATATATATTAGCTAGCATTTAGGGTCACTTTAATTACAGCAATAGCAAAATAGAAAACAAAACAAATCAATGATTAAATACACTAACAAGACCCCTGGATGAACATTGAAGTTTAGTTCGCACCATTATACAATTTTCCAAGCAGCTTGTCCGCCCCTGCCATGTATTTTGGTTCCATCAGCCCAGGCTCCAGCAATTACACTGGAATCTCATTCATTTACAATCAATTTACAGATGTTTCCAATTGGATTGTCTGACCAAGAGAGTTTTTTCCACGATAATAATAGTTGATTATTGCTTAAAAAAAAATACACTCAATTGAAATGCAATTGTTCCAAATGACCTCCAGATTTTTCAGAAGCAGATGCTCAGCAATTTGCACCCCCTCCTCCCCATTCCACACCACCCCAAAAAAAAATCTTTAGAAATGTCAGTTTTAGGTCCTATCTTGATGGTGCATTGTGATGGAGCATTTGCTTGTATTGAGTGTAATAAGAGGCTATTGTGGAGGAAGAAAACCAAGTTTGATGGAGTGTGGAGTGTGAATGCAGACTAGGATCCCTCTCCATGTCCCAGGGAGAAGGAGTGGAGATTGATTTATGTTAATGAGGATTGTTGGATGCCTTTCTCTGGCTGATGGAGTTAATTGTATGAATGGTAATGAGACAGAGCAGGCGGCAGATGCTCGCGTGCCTTTACAATCCAAATCCCACCAACAAATTCCTCCAACACAAACTTTCTGCGATCTTCTGGCACCCTGGAGGTGGTGGAGGAGCCGGCATTGCTGTATGCCACCTGCTTCATCCTTTGTCACACCAGAGGACCATTATAATGCTAGAAAGGTTTGCTGTCCCGGGCAATGACTTTATGGCACTGCAGAGCAGGAGATGAAACAGAAAAGAAGACAAAACTCCATCTGATCCCCTAAAGAGGAACAAGAAGTCCTAATAATCCATTATTCGGCTTCCTGTGTGCTTATACATGTCATAAAGCACCCCCTGCATGTCTGCCAGAGATGACTTTCCCCATATAAAGAGTTCACTTTACCCATATAGATTGATAATTAGAGCACAGGCACGTGGGGGCATGGGCAACATGAGCCGCCCACATCGCCCCCATTTACAAACAAGCTGCTCCTTGTAATAACTCATAGCAGGGTATTACATGATCATAATGTGCTGCTGATACATGATACCATCTATGAAGTGCTACTTAGAGGGCTACAGGGACCAAGATAGATAAATAGATAGATAGATAGATAGATAGATAGATAGATAGATAGATAGATAGATAGATAGATAGATAGATAGATAGATAGATAGATAGATAGACAGAACCAGAGAGGGAGAGAGTCATATGGTATAAGAAGAAAGAAAGAAAGAAAGAAAGAAAGAAAGAAAGAAAGAAAGAAAGAAAGAAAGAAAGAAAGAAAGAAAGAAAGAAAGAAAGAAAGAAAGAAAGAAAGAAAGAAAGAAAGAAAGAATCAGAGAGGGAGAGAAAAAGTCATAGAGATATAAGAAGAACGAGAGAAAGAGAGGAGATAGATAGATAGATAGATAGATAGATAGATAGATAGATAGATAGATAGATAGATAGATAGATAGATAGATAATAGTATACAGTAAGAGAGGGAGACAATAGTAGGCATGGGAGAATTAGAAGTGTTAGAGAGTCTATAAAGATAGATCATAGAATCGTCAGAGATGGAGAGAGAAAGGGGGAGAGACATGTATTAGACAGTTATGATAGATAGATAGATAGATAGATAGATAGATAGATAGATAGATAGATAGATAGATAGATAGATAGATAGATAGATAGATAGATAGATAGATAGATAGATAGATAGATAGATAGATAGATAGAGAATGAGAGGTATAGAGATGACAGAAGAAAGAAAGAGAGATAGAGTGATAGATGTATTAGATTGTTATGAATAGATAGATAGCTGGATAGAGAGAGAAATAGATAGATAGGCATAGAAAAAGAGAGAAAAATATGTTTTATATTGTTATAATAGATCAACAGGTAGATAGATAGATAGATAGATAGATAGATAGATAGATAGATAGATAGATAGATAGATAGATAGATAGATAGATAGATAGATAGATAGATAGATAGTCAGAGAGAGATAATAGCGGGAAGGGAGAATTCGAGGTATTAGAGAGTCTATAAAGATAGATAATAGAATCAGAGGGGGAGAGAGAAAGAGAGAATATGAGAAATAGTAATGTAGATGTATTATAATTAGCACAGATAGATACATAGATAAAATGGAGACTATAAATAGATCACCAAATTGAGATAATTGCCCAAAGAAATCAACAAGAAAATGAACGTATAGACCAGTTGGCTGCCATTGTCAAGAACTCCTCACCACCAGGGGTTTAATGACCACCAAGGAGAGAGGGGACCAGAGACTACACATAACACAAAGTTTGTCCCAGTCCCTGGTTCTGGTTGATGAAGAGTCATAATGAGATATTTCTAGCAGGGGTACATCCAAAACTAGATGTGGTCACCACTGATAGAATAGTATATGAAAGCTGGAGTAATTACTTTAGTAAATAAAGATCTCTATCTCACCCCCAGGCAAAGGCTGAAACAAAGTATCCATAAGCTCTAGTGAGGAGTACAAACATTGTAAAACATTGTTGCTCTGGTTCTAAGTGTTGTGCTGCCCTCTGAGGACTTACAATAGGAGGCTCTCTAAGCTCCTTGTCTGTGCACGTGGTGCTTCTCTCATTCAGGAACAGTGAAGACCCTTGTGTCAAGGGGGGGCAGAGAGCTGCTAGAAGACAAGTAAACCCAACTTTCACTGAGAAGAGATCCATAGCAAACTCATCTCTCAACTCATAGCATAGAAGAGCTCCAAGCAAACTCATCGCCACAATTCTGTCACCTCTTCATAAAACAACCAGATTCTCTAAGTAGGGCACCTTGAGATGAAAATACAAACTAACATGCTAATGGGGATCTATCTGCATGAGACAATAGCTGAGGGAGAAGCTCCCTGCACCTCATGTCATTTTCTCAGTAATACATCTAAGTGCCGAATTAAAGGCTCCACTTGCTACTCTCTAGAGGTGATCTAAACTTAACACCCTTTTTTTTCACAAGCTCGCTAAATTACTTTGAAGATGCATTGAACTTCTTTCTCCCTTTCTGTCTCCAGCTTCTTATATTCAAATCAATAATTTCTAAATGTGTTTGGCAGTTGCTAAAAAATAAAAAATAAAATAAAAAATGAACTATTCCATGTGGGTATATATTAATTTACACACCATTTTAAATATTTTAGTACGTGGCACTGAAACTATTTCTGCCTATGAATAATTCATCCCACATACAGGCTGAAAAGGCAATAACTGCTTTCTTTCTTTTAACAAGAAAAAAAAAAGTAAAAAGTACCTTAGCATTTGAAAGCTTTTTTTTTTAAATAACCCAATTTTGACAATTAGATTAAAAAAAAAGTGCTGGGGATTGTTTGAGAACTTTTTTCTCTTTTAATAAAATCTGACCGTAAATTCCTAAAATGTGATTATCTTTCAGTCTTTTAGGCTGCCCATCCATTTCTTTTTTTTTGGCATTTGCAGCTTTTGATGTTTAGAGAAGGGAGGGGGGCAAAGCCTGGAGTGATAGAATTATGGGCTTGAATTGGCAGACTTTTTTTTTTTTAGGCAGATGGCTATGGGCATCCCTGGTCCCTCTTGCTGGTATTAAGCTGAGCTTTTTCTTTGCCTATAGGGTTTATATGGACTTGGGATGATCATGTAGTGAAAAGAGAAGGCAAACTTGTAAAACAGTATTATTCATGAGCAGAGGGGAGAAAAACGCTCATTGCTGTGACCCAGCGCTAAATACATTCATTAAGGCTCTGCAATTTGCCACGCGGCCATTGAAAGCAAGGGGAACAATGCTATAGAAAATGCTTTAGAATTCTTCCAGGGAGGAGGAGGCATGCTGGGCATCTACTCGCCTTTCCAGAAAAGGAAACTGCTAGCATTTCACTTGAAAAAAAAAAAAAAAATCCTGCAGAGAAACCTAGGGAAAGAAAAAAAATCAAAGGCTGTCTGAAAAGTAGTACAGTAAATGAGATGGAGGAAAAAAGACTATACAATGTATCCAACATCCAGTAAATATGTGTATGCAGGCAAGGAAAGCAGAAAAAAAAGAAAAAAAAAAGAAAAAAAAAAACAACATTGGCTTGTCAGAAATAATCTCACTGTGATGTGCTAAGTTTCTGTAGCATGGGTTCCAGGGAAATATCAGAGCCAGGCTATAAAAGTGTCTGCAGACCATGACAGAGAAAGGGAAAAGAACATAGACAGATTGTGAGAGGCTGGAGGAGGGGGGGGGGAGGCACACACCATACAGATCATTGCTGTGCATGGAGTGAAGTGAGGGAAGGGGGCTGTCAGAAGGGGAGAGCTATACATTTAGAGGAAGGGGGGAGAGAGATGGAGAGAAGGGACATAGAAGGAGAATGGGGGCAAGCAATAAGGCTGGGGAGACAAAACAGGGCAGGGAGATAAAAGAATGTGGAGGATGGAGAAGGGGGGGGGGGCAGCCAAGGAAACAGGGAAGAGGGAATTATAGAGAGAGAGAGAGAGAGAGAGAGAGAGAGAGAGAGAGAGAGAGAGGGAAATACAGTATCTCACAAAAGTGAGTACACCCCTCACATTTTTGTATTTTATTATATCTTTACATGTGAAAACACTGAAGAAATGACACTTTGCTACAATGTAAAGTAGTGAGTGTACAGCTTGTATAACAGTGTAAATTTGCTGTCCCCTCAAAATAACACACACATCACGGAGCTGGTGGATGTTAGAGACCTTGCGCTCCTCCACCTTCCATTTGAGCATGCCCCACAGATGCTCAATAGGGTTTAGGTCTGAAGACATGCTTGGCCAGTCCATCACCTTTACCCTCAGCTTCTTTAGCAAGGCAGTAGTCGTCTTGGAGGTGTGTTTGGGGTTGTTATCATGTTGGGATACTGCCTTGTGGCCCAGTCTCCGAAGTGAGGGGATCATGCTCTGCTTCAGCATGTCACAGTACATGTTGGCATTTATGGTTCCCTCAATGAACGGTAGCTCCCCAGTGCCGGCAGAACTCATGCAGCCCCAGACCATGACACTCTCACCACCATGCTTGACTGTAGGTGAAACACACCTGTCTTTGTACTCCTCACGTGGTTACCGCTTACCGCCACACACGCTTGACACGATCTGAACTAAATAAGTTTATCTTGGTCTCATCAGACCACAGGACATGGTTTCAGTAATCCATGTCCTTAGCCTGCTTGTCTTCAGCTAACCGCTGTATGGTCTTGGCCACCGTGCTGCAGCTCAGTTTCAGGGTCTTGGCAATCTTCTTATAGCCTAGGCCATCTTTATGTAGCGCAACAATTCTTTTTTTCAGATCCTCAGAGAGTTCTTTGCCATGAGGTGCCATGTATGAGAGAGTGAGGGCGAAAACACTAAATTTAACACCTCTGCTCCTCATTCACACCTGAGACCTTGGAACACTAACGAGTCACATGACACCGGGGAGGTAAAAAGGCTAATTTGGCCCAATTTGGACATTTTCACTTAGGGGTGTACTAATTTTTGTTGCCTGCGGTTTAGACATTACTGGCTTTGTGTTGAGTTATGTTGAGGGGACAGCAAATCTACACTGTTATACAAGCCGTACACTCAATACTTTACATTGTAGCAAAGTGTCATTTCTTCAGTACTGTCACATGAAAAGTTATAATAAAATATTTACAAAGATGTGAGGGGTGTACTCACTTTTGTGAGACACTGTGGAGAGAGAGAGAGAGAGAGAGAGAAACATGGAGGGAAATCTCGAGGGAAAGAGAGAGAGGGGGAGGGGAGAGAGAGGGGTACAACAAAGGAACATGGAGGGGAAAAAGAGGGAGAGAGAGAGAGATGTGGAGAGAGAGAGAGAGAGAGATGTGGAGAGAGAGAGAGGGAGAGAGAGATGTGTGTAGAGAGAGAGATGTGTGGAGAGAGAGAGAGAGAGAGAGAGAGAAACATGGAGGGAAATCGAGGGAAAGAGAGAGAGGGGGAGGGGAGAGAGAGGGGTACAACAAAGGATCATGGAGGGAAAAAAGAGGGAGAGAGAGAGAGAGAGAGATGTGTGGAGAGAGAGAGAGAGAGAGAGAGATGTGTGGAGAGAGAGAGAGAGAGAGAGAGAGAGAGAGAGAGAGAGATGTGTGGGGAGAGAGAGAGAGAGAGAGAGAGAGAGAGAGAGAGAGGT